>NW_027194188.1:0-183258 GCF_032444005.1 Ranitomeya imitator
AAACATATCACACTTTTCATCATAGTGCTTTTATCAATGCATAAAATGCATGGAGAAGTCATTTCGAATGACTGGTCCTCAGTGTTGTGAGAACGATGACTGGTTAAAATTTTTGGTGGTTTCTTGTTCAGTCCATAGGCCTACATCATGTGGCAAACCGGTGAGCATGTGGCTCTATTAGTATAAGAGATACCTGAAAATATATCACACTTTTCATCATAGTGCTTTTACCAATGCATAAAATGACTGGAGAAGTCATTTCGAATGACTGGTCCTCAGTGTTGTGAGAACGATGACTGGTTAAAATTTTTGGTGGTTTCTTGTTCAGTCCATAGGCCTACATCATGTGGCAAACCGGTGAGCATGTGACTCTATTAGTATAGGAGATACCTGAAAACATCACACTTTTCATCATAGTGCTTTTACCAATGCATAAAATGCATGGAGAAGTCATTTCGAATGACTGGTCCTCAGTGTTGTGAGAACGATGACTGGTTAAAATTTTTGGTGGTTTCTTGTTCAGTCCATAGGCCTACATCATGTGGCAAGCCGGTGAGCATGTGGCTCTATTAGTATAGGAGATACCTGAAAACATATCACACTTTTCATCATAGTGCTTTTACCAATGCATAAAATGCATGGAGAAGTCATTTCGAATGACTGGTCCTCAGTGTTGTGAGAACGATGACTGGTTAAAATTTTTGGTGGTTTCTTGTTCAGTCCATAGGCCTACGTCATGTGGCAAACCGGTGAGCATGTGGCTCTATTAGTATAGGAGATACCTGAAAACATATCACACTTTTCATCATAGTGCTTTTACCAATGCATAAAATGCATGGAGAAGTCATTTCGAATGACTGGTCCTCAGTGTTGTGAGAACGATGACTGGTTAAAATTTTTGGTGGTTTCTTGTTCAGTCCATAGGCCTACATCATGTGGCAAACCGGTGAGCATGTGGCTCTATTAGTATAGGAGATACCTGAAAACATATCACACTTTTCATCATAGTGCTTTTACCAATGCATAAAATGCATGGAGAAGTCATTTCGAATGACTGGTCCTCAGTGTTGTGAGAACGATGACTGGTTAAAATTTTTGGTGGTTTCTTGTTCAGTCCATAGGCCTACATCATGTGGCAAACCGGTGAGCATGTGGCTCTATTAGTATAGGAGATACCTGAAAACATATCACACTTTTCATCATAGTGCTATTACCAATGCATAAAATGCATGGAGAAGTCATTTCGAATGACTGGTCCTCAGTGTTGTGAGAACGATGACTGGTTAAAATTTTTGGTGGTTTCTTGTTCAGTCCATAGGCCTACATCATGTGGCAAACCGGTGAGCATGTGGCTCTATTAGTATAGGAGATACCTGAAAACATATCACACTTTTCATCAGTGCTTTTACCAATGCATAAAATGCATGGAGAAGTCATTTCGAATGACTGGTCCTCAGTGTTGTGAGAACGATGACTGGTTAAAATTTTTGGTGGTTTCTTGTTCAGTCCATAGGCCTACATCATGTGGCAAACCGGTGAGCATGTGGCTCTATTAGTATAGGAGATACCTGAAAACATATCACACTTTTCATCATAGTGCTTTTACCAATGCATAAAATGCATGGAGAAGTCATTTCGAATGACTGGTCCTCAGTGTTGTGAGAACGATGACTGGTTAAAATTTTTGGTGGTTTCTTGTTCAGTCCATAGGCCTACATCATGTGGCAAACCGGTGAGCATGTGGCTCTATTAGTATAGGAGATGCCTGAAAACATATCACACTTTTCATCATAGTGCTTTTACCAATGCATAAAATGCATGGAGAAGTCATTTCGAATGACTGGTCCTCAGTGTTGTGAGAACGATGACTGGTTAAAATTTTTGGTGGTTTCTTGTTCAGTCCATAGGCCTACATCATGTGGCAAACCGGTGAGCATGTGGCTCTATTAGTATAGGAGATACCTGAAAACATATCACACTTTTTATCATAGTGCTATTACCAATGCATAAAATGCATGGAGAAGTCATTTCGAATGACTGGTCCTCAGTGTTGTGAGAACGATGACTGGTTAAAATTTTTGGTGGTTTCTTGTTCAGTCCATAGGCCTACATCATGTGGCAAACCGGTGAGCATGTGGCTCTATTAGTATAGGAGATACCTGAAAACATATCACACTTTTCATCAGTGCTTTTACCAATGCATAAAATGCATGGAGAAGTCATTTCGAATGACTGGTCCTCAGTGTTGTGAGAACGATGACTGGTTAAAATTTTTGGTGGTTTCTTGTTCAGTCCATAGGCCTACATCATGTGGCAAACCGGTGAGCATGTGGCTCTATTAGTATAGGAGATACCTGAAAACATATCACACTTTTCATCATAGTGCTTTTACCAATGCATAAAATGCATGGAGAAGTCATTTCGAATGACTGGTCCTCAGTGTTGTGAGAACGATGACTGGTTAAAATTTTTGGTGGTTTCTTGTTCAGTCCATAGGCCTACATCATGTGGCAAACCGGTGAGCATGTGGCTCTATTAGTATAGGAGATACCTGAAAACATATCACACTTTTCATCAGTGCTTTTACCAATGCATAAAATGCATGGAGAAGTCATTTCGAATGACTGGTCCTCAGTGTTGTGAGAACGATGACTGGTTAAAATTTTTGGTGGTTTCTTGTTCAGTCCATAGGCCTACATCATGTGGCAAACCGGTGAGCATGTGGCTCTATTAGTATAGGAGATACCTGAAAACATATCACACTTTTCATCATAGTGCTTTTACCAATGCATAAAATGCATGGAGAAGTCATTTCGAATGACTGGTCCTCAGTGTTGTGAGAACGATGACTGGTTAAAATTTTTGGTGGTTTCTTGTTCAGTCCATAGGCCTACATCATGTGGCAAACCGGTGAGCATGTGGCTCTATTAGTATAGGAGATACCTGAAAACATATCACACTTTTCATCATAGTGCTTTTACCAATGCATAAAATGCATGGAGAAGTCATTTCGAATGACTGGTCCTCAGTGTTGTGAGAACGATGACTGGTTAAAATTTTTGGTGGTTTCTTGTTCAGTCCATTAGCCTACATCATGTGGCAAACCGGTGAGCATGTGGCTCTATTAGTATAGGAGATACCTGAAAACATATCACACTTTTCATCATAGTGCTTTTACCAATGCATAAAATGCATGGAGAAGTCATTTCGAATGACTGGTCCTCAGTGTTGTGAGAACGATGACTGGTTAAAATTTTTGGTGGTTTCTTGTTCAGTCCATAGGCCTACATCATGTGGCAAACCGGTGAGCATGTGGCTCTATTAGTATAGGAGATACCTGAAAACATATCACACTTTTCATCATAGTGCTTTTACCAATGCATAAAATGCATGGAGAAGTCATTTCGAATGACTGGTCCTCAGTGTTGTGAGAACGATGACTGGTTAAAATTTTTGATGGTTTCTTGTTCAGTCCATAGGCCTACATCATGTGGCAAACCGGTGAGCATGTGGCTCTATTAGTATAGGAGATACCTGAAAACATATCACACTTTTCATCATAGTGCTTTTACCAATGCATAAAATGCATGGAGAAGTCATTTCGAATGACTGGTCCTCAGTGTTGTGAGAACGATGACTGGTTAAAATTTTTGGTGGTTTCTTGTTCAGTCCATAGGCCTACAACATGTGGCAAACCGGTGAGCATGTGGCTCTATTAGTATAGGAGATACCTGAAAACATATCACACTTTTTATCATAGTGCTTTTGCCAATGCATAAAATGCATGGAGAAGTCATTTCGAATGACTGGTCCTCAGTGTTGTGAGAACGATGACTGGTTAAAATTTTTGGTGGTTTCTTGTTCAAGTCCATAGGCCTACATCATGTGGCAAGCCGGTGAGCATGTGGCTCTATTAGTATAGGAGATACCTGAAAACATATCACACTTTTCATCATAGTGCTTTTACCAATGCATAAAATGCATGGAGAAGTCATTTCGAATGACTGGTCCTCAGTGTTGTGAGAACGATGACTGGTTAAAATTTTTGGTGGTTTCTTGTTCAGTCCATAGGCCTACATCATGTGGCAAACCGGTGAGCATGTGGCTCTATTAGTATAGGAGATACCTGAAAATATATCACACTTTTCATCATAGTGCTTTTACCAATGCATAAAATGACTGGAGAAGTCATTTCGAATGAGTGGTCCTCAGTGTTCTGAGAACGATGACTGGTTAAAATTTTTGGTGGTTTCTTGTTCAGTCCATAGGCCTACATCATGTGGCAAACCGGTGAGCATGTGGCTCTATTAGTATAGGAGATACCTGAAAACATATCACACTTTTCATCATAGTGATTTTACCAATGCATAAAATGCATGGAGAAGTCATTTCGAATGACTGGTCCTCAGTGTTGTGAGAACGATGACTGGTTAAAATTTTTGATGGTTTCTTGTTCAGTCCATAGGCCTACATCATGTGGCAAACCGGTGAGCATGTGGCTCTATTAGTATAGGAGATACCTGAAAACATATCACACTTTTCATCATAGTGCTTTTACCAATGCATAAAATGCATGGAGAAGTCATTTCGAATGACTGGTCCTCAGTGTTGTGAGAACGATGACTGGTTAAAATTTTTGGTGGTTTCTTGTTCAGTCCATAGGCCTACAACATGTGGCAAACCGGTGAGCATGTGGCTCTATTAGTATAGGAGATACCTGAAAACATATCACACTTTTTATCATAGTGCTTTTGCCAATGCATAAAATGCATGGAGAAGTCATTTCGAATGACTGGTCCTCAGTGTTGTGAGAACGATGACTGGTTAAAATTTTTGGTGGTTTCTTGTTCAAGTCCATAGGCCTACATCATGTGGCAAGCCGGTGAGCATGTGGCTCTATTAGTATAGGAGATACCTGAAAACATATCACACTTTTCATCATAGTGCTTTTACCAATGCATAAAATGCATGGAGAAGTCATTTCGAATGACTGGTCCTCAGTGTTGTGAGAACGATGACTGGTTAAAATTTTTGGTGGTTTCTTGTTCAGTCCATAGGCCTACATCATGTGGCAAACCGGTGAGCATGTGGCTCTATTAGTATAGGAGATACCTGAAAATATATCACACTTTTCATCATAGTGCTTTTACCAATGCATAAAATGACTGGAGAAGTCATTTCGAATGAGTGGTCCTCAGTGTTCTGAGAACGATGACTGGTTAAAATTTTTGGTGGTTTCTTGTTCAGTCCATAGGCCTACATCATGTGGCAAACCGGTGAGCATGTGGCTCTATTAGTATAGGAGATACCTGAAAACATATCACACTTTTCATCATAGTGATTTTACCAATGCATAAAATGCATGGAGAAGTCATTTCGAATGACTGGTCCTCAGTGTTGTGAGAACGATGACTGGTTAAAATTTTTGGTGGTTTCTTGTTCAGTCCATAGGCCTACATCATGTGGCAAACCGGTGAGCATGTGGCTCTATTAGTATAGGAGATACCTGAAAACATATCACACTTTTCATCATAGTGCTTTTACCAATGCATAAAATGCATGGAGAAGTCATTTCGAATGACTGGTCCTCAGTGTTGTGAGAACGATGACTGGTTAAAATTTTTGGTGGTTTCTTGTTCAGTCCATAGGCCTACATCATGTGGCAAACCGGTGAGCATGTGGCTCTATTAGTATAGGAGATACCTGAAAATATATCACACTTTTCATCATAGTGCTTTTACCAATGCATAAAATGACTGGAGAAGTCATTTCGAATGACTGGTCCTCAGTGTTCTGAGAACGATGACTGGTTAAAATTTTTGGTGGTTTCTTGTTCAGTCCATAGGCCTACATCATGTGGCAAACCGGTGAGCATGTGGCTCTATTAGTATAGGAGATACCTGAAAACATATCACACTTTTCATCATAGTGATTTTACCAATGCATAAAATGCATGGAGAAGTCATTTCGAATGACTGGTCCTCAGTGTTGTGAGAACGATGACTGGTTAAAATTTTTGGTGGTTTCTTGTTCAGTCCATAGGCCTACATCATGTGGCAAACCGGTGAGCATGTGGCTCTATTAGTATAGGAGATACCTGAAAACATATCACACTTTTCATCATAGTGCTTTTACCAATGCATAAAATGCATGGAGAAGTCATTTCGAATGACTGGTCCTCAGTGTTGTGAGAACGATGACTGGTTAAAATTTTTGGTGGTTTCTTGTTCAGTCCATAGGCCTACATCATGTGGCAAACCGGTGAGCATGTGGCTCTATTAGTATAGGAGATACCTGAAAACATATCACACTTTTCATCATAGTGCTTTTACCAATGCATAAAATGCATGGAGAAGTCATTTCGAATGACTGGTCCTCAGTGTTGTGAGAACGATGACTGGTTAAAATTTTTGATGGTTTCTTGTTCAGTCCATAGGCCTACATCATGTGGCAAACCGGTGAGCATGTGGCTCTATTAGTATAGGAGATACCTGAAAACATATCACACTTTTCATCATAGTGCTTTTACCAATGCATAAAATGCATGGAGAAGTCATTTCGAATGACTGGTCCTCAGTGTTGTGAGAACGATGACTGGTTAAAATTTTTGGTGGTTTCTTGTTCAGTCCATAGGCCTACAACATGTGGCAAACCGGTGAGCATGTGGCTCTATTAGTATAGGAGATACCTGAAAACATATCACACTTTTCATCATAGTGCTTTTACCAATGCATAAAATGCATGGAGAAGTCATTTCGAATGACTGGTCCTCAGTGTTGTGAGAACGATGACTGGTTAAAATTTTTGATGGTTTCTTGTTCAGTCCATAGGCCTACATCATGTGGCAAACCGGTGAGCATGTGGCTCTATTAGTATAGGAGATACCTGAAAACATATCACACTTTTCATCATAGTGCTTTTACCAATGCATAAAATGCATGGAGAAGTCATTTCGAATGACTGGTCCTCAGTGTTGTGAGAACGATGACTGGTTAAAATTTTTGGTGGTTTCTTGTTCAGTCCATAGGCCTACAACATGTGGCAAACCGGTGAGCATCTGGCTCTATTAGTATAGGAGATACCTGAAAACATATCACACTTTTCATCATAGTGCTTTTACCAATGCATAAAATGCATGGAGAAGTCATTTCGAATGACTGGTCCTCAGTGTTGTGAGAACGATGACTGGTTAAAATTTTTGGTGGTTTCTTGTTCAGTCCATAGGCCTACATCATGTGGCAAACCGGTGAGCATGTGGCTCTATTAGTATAGGAGATGCCTGAAAACATATCACACTTTTCATCATAGTGCTTTTACCAATGCATAAAATGCATGGAGAAGTCATTTCGAATGACTGGTCCTCAGTGTTGTGAGAACGATGACTGGTTAAAATTTTTGGTGGTTTCTTGTTCAGTCCATAGGCCTACATCATGTGGCAAACCGGTGAGCATGTGGCTCTCTTAGTATAGGAGATAACTGAAAACATATCACACTTTTCATCATAGTGCTTTTACCAATGCATAAAATGCATGGAGAAGTCATTTCGAATGACTGGTCCTCAGTGTTGTGAGAACGATGACTGGTTAAAATTTTTGGTGGTTTCTTGTTCAGTCCATAGGCTGACATCATGTGGCAAACCGGTGAGCATGTGGCTCTATTAGTATAGGAGATACCTGAAAACATATCACACTTTTTATCATAGTGCTTTTACCAATGCATAAAATGCATGGAGAAGTCATTTCGAATGACTGGTCCTCAGTGTTGTGAGAACGATGACTGGTTAAAATTTTTGGTGGTTTCTTGTTCAGTCCATAGGCCTACATCATGTGGCAAGCCGGTGAGCATGTGGCTCTATTAGTATAGGAGATACCTGAAAACATATCACACTTTTCATCATAGTGCTTTTACCAATGCATAAAATGCATGGAGAAGTCATTTCGAATGACTGGTCCTCAGTGTTGTGAGAACGATGACTGGTTAAAATTTTTTGTGGTTTCTTGTTCAGTCCATAGGCCTACATCATGTGGCAAACCGGTGAGCATGTGGCTCTATTAGTATAGGAGATACCTGAAAATATATCACACTTTTCATCATAGTGCTTTTACCAATGCATAAAATGACTGGAGAAGTCATTTCGAATGACTGGTCCTCAGTGTTGTGAGAACGTGGTTAAAATTTTTGGTGGTTTCTTGTTCAGTCCATAGGCCTACATCATGTGGCAAACCGGTGAGCATGTGGCTCTATTAGTATAGGAGATACCTGAAAACATATCACACTTTTCATCATAGTGCTTTTACCAATGCATAAAATGCATGGAGAAGTCATTTCGAATGACTGGTCCTCAGTGTTGTGAGAACGATGACTGGTTAAAATTTTTGGTGGTTTCTTGTTCAGTCCATAGGCCTACATCATGTGGCAAACCGGTGAGCATGTGGCTCTATTAGTATAGGAGATACCTGAAAACATATCACACTTTTCATCATAGTGCTTTTACCAATGCATAAAATGCATGGAGAAGTCATTTCGAATGACTGGTCCTCAGTGTTGTGAGAACGATGACTGGTTAAAATTTTTGGTGGTTTCTTGTTCAGTCCATAGGCCTACATCATGTGGCAAACCGGTGAGCATGTGGCTCTATTAGTATAGGAGATACCTGAAAACATATCACACTTTTCATCATAGTGCTTTTACCAATGCATAAAATGCATGGAGAAGTCATTTCGAATGACTGGTCCTCAGTGTTGTGAGAACGATGACTGGTTAAAATTTTTGGTGGTTTCTTGTTCAGTCCATAGGCCTACATCATGTGGCAAACCGGTGAGCATGTGGCTCTATTAGTATAGGAGATACCTGAAAACATATCACACTTTTCATCATAGTGCTTTTACCAATGCATAAAATGCATGGAGAAGTCATTTCGAATGACTGGTCCTCAGTGTTGTGAGAACGATGACTGGTTAAAATTTTTGGTGGTTTCTTGTTCAGTCCATAGGCCTACATCATGTGGCAAACCGGTGAGCATGTGGCTCTATTAGTATAGGAGATACCTGAAAACATATCACACTTTTCATCATAGTGCTTTTACCAATGCATAAAATGCATGGAGAAGTCATTTCGAATGACTGGTCCTCAGTGTTGTGAGAACGATGACTGGTTAAAATTTTTGGTGGTTTCTTGTTCAGTCCATAGGCCTACATCATGTGGCAAACCGGTGAGCATGTGGCTCTATTAGTATAGGAGATACCTGAAAACATATCACACTTTTCATCATAGTGCTTTTACCAATGCATAAAATGCATGGAGAAGTCATTTCGAATGACTGGTCCTCAGTGTTGTGAGAACGATGACTGGTTAAAATTTTTGGTGGTTTCTTGTTCAGTCCATAGGCCTACATCATGTGGCAAACCGGTGAGCATGTGGCTCTATTAGTATAGGAGATACCTGAAAACATATCACACTTTTCATCATAGTGCTTTTACCAATGCATAAAATGCATGGAGAAGTCATTTCGAATGACTGGTCCTCAGTGTTGTGAGAACGATGACTGGTTAAAATTTTTGGTGGTTTCTTGTTCAGTCCATAGGCCTACATCATGTGGCAAACCGGTGAGCATGTGGCTCTATTAGTATAGGAGATACCTGAAAACATATCACACTTTTCATCATAGTGCTTTTACCAATGCATAAAATGCATGGAGAAGTCATTTCGAATGACTGGTCCTCAGTGTTGTGAGAACGATGACTGGTTAAAATTTTTGGTGGTTTCTTGTTCAGTCCATAGGCCTACATCATGTGGCAAACCGGTGAGCATGTGGCTCTATTAGTATAGGAGATACCTGAAAACATATCACACTTTTCATCATAGTGCTTTTACCAATGCATAAAATGCATGGAGAAGTCATTTCGAATGACTGGTCCTCAGTGTTGTGAGAACGATGACTGGTTAAAATTTTTGGTGGTTTCTTGTTCAGTCCATAGGCCTACATCATGTGGCAAACCGGTGAGCATGTGGCTCTATTAGTATAGGAGATACCTGAAAACATATCACACTTTTCATCATAGTGCTTTTACCAATGCATAAAATGCATGGAGAAGTCATTTCGAATGACTGGTCCTCAGTGTTGTGAGAACGATGACTGGTTAAAATTTTTGGTGGTTTCTTGTTCAGTCCATAGGCCTACATCATGTGGCAAACCGGTGAGCATGTGGCTCTATTAGTATAGGAGATACCTGAAAACATATCACACTTTTCATCATAGTGCTTTTACCAATGCATAAAATGCATGGAGAAGTCATTTCGAATGACTGGTCCTCAGTGTTGTGAGAACGATGACTGGTTAAAATTTTTGGTGGTTTCTTGTTCAGTCCATAGGCCTACATCATGTGGCAAACCGGTGAGCATGTGGCTCTATTAGTATAGGAGATACCTGAAAACATATCACACTTTTCATCATAGTGCTTTTACCAATGCATAAAATGCATGGAGAAGTCATTTCGAATGACTGGTCCTCAGTGTTGTGAGAACGATGACTGGTTAAAATTTTTGGTGGTTTCTTGTTCAGTCCATAGGCCTACATCATGTGGCAAACCGGTGAGCATGTGGCTCTATTAGTATAGGAGATACCTGAAAACATATCACACTTTTCATCATAGTGCTTTTACCAATGCATAAAATGCATGGAGAAGTCATTTCGAATGACTGGTCCTCAGTGTTGTGAGAACGATGACTGGTTAAAATTTTTGGTGGTTTCTTGTTCAGTCCATAGGCCTACATCATGTGGCAAACCGGTGAGCATGTGGCTCTATTAGTATAGGAGATACCTGAAAACATATCACACTTTTCATCATAGTGCTTTTACCAATGCATAAAATGCATGGAGAAGTCATTTCGAATGACTGGTCCTCAGTGTTGTGAGAACGATGACTGGTTAAAATTTTTGGTGGTTTCTTGTTCAGTCCATAGGCCTACATCATGTGGCAAACCGGTGAGCATGTGGCTCTATTAGTATAGGAGATACCTGAAAACATATCACACTTTTCATCATAGTGCTTTTACCAATGCATAAAATGCATGGAGAAGTCATTTCGAATGACTGGTCCTCAGTGTTGTGAGAACGATGACTGGTTAAAATTTTTGGTGGTTTCTTGTTCAGTCCATAGGCCTACATCATGTGGCAAACCGGTGAGCATGTGGCTCTATTAGTATAGGAGATACCTGAAAACATATCACACTTTTCATCATAGTGCTTTTACCAATGCATAAAATGCATGGAGAAGTCATTTCGAATGACTGGTCCTCAGTGTTGTGAGAACGATGACTGGTTAAAATTTTTGGTGGTTTCTTGTTCAGTCCATAGGCCTACATCATGTGGCAAACCGGTGAGCATGTGGCTCTATTAGTATAGGAGATACCTGAAAACATATCACACTTTTCATCATAGTGCTTTTACCAATGCATAAAATGCATGGAGAAGTCATTTCGAATGACTGGTCCTCAGTGTTGTGAGAACGATGACTGGTTAAAATTTTTGGTGGTTTCTTGTTCAGTCCATAGGCCTACATCATGTGGCAAACCGGTGAGCATGTGGCTCTATTAGTATAGGAGATACCTGAAAACATATCACACTTTTCATCATAGTGCTTTTACCAATGCATAAAATGCATGGAGAAGTCATTTCGAATGACTGGTCCTCAGTGTTGTGAGAACGATGACTGGTTAAAATTTTTGGTGGTTTCTTGTTCAGTCCATAGGCCTACATCATGTGGCAAACCGGTGAGCATGTGGCTCTATTAGTATAGGAGATACCTGAAAACATATCACACTTTTCATCATAGTGCTTTTACCAATGCATAAAATGCATGGAGAAGTCATTTCGAATGACTGGTCCTCAGTGTTGTGAGAACGATGACTGGTTAAAATTTTTGGTGGTTTCTTGTTCAGTCCATAGGCCTACATCATGTGGCAAACCGGTGAGCATGTGGCTCTATTAGTATAGGAGATACCTGAAAACATATCACACTTTTCATCATAGTGCTTTTACCAATGCATAAAATGCATGGAGAAGTCATTTCGAATGACTGGTCCTCAGTGTTGTGAGAACGATGACTGGTTAAAATTTTTGGTGGTTTCTTGTTCAGTCCATAGGCCTACATCATGTGGCAAACCGGTGAGCATGTGGCTCTATTAGTATAGGAGATACCTGAAAACATATCACACTTTTCATCATAGTGCTTTTACCAATGCATAAAATGCATGGAGAAGTCATTTCGAATGACTGGTCCTCAGTGTTGTGAGAACGATGACTGGTTAAAATTTTTGGTGGTTTCTTGTTCAGTCCATAGGCCTACATCATGTGGCAAACCGGTGAGCATGTGGCTCTATTAGTATAGGAGATACCTGAAAACATATCACACTTTTCATCATAGTGCTTTTACCAATGCATAAAATGCATGGAGAAGTCATTTCGAATGACTGGTCCTCAGTGTTGTGAGAACGATGACTGGTTAAAATTTTTGGTGGTTTCTTGTTCAGTCCATAGGCCTACATCATGTGGCAAACCGGTGAGCATGTGGCTCTATTAGTATAGGAGATACCTGAAAACATATCACACTTTTCATCATAGTGCTTTTACCAATGCATAAAATGCATGGAGAAGTCATTTCGAATGACTGGTCCTCAGTGTTGTGAGAACGATGACTGGTTAAAATTTTTGGTGGTTTCTTGTTCAGTCCATAGGCCTACATCATGTGGCAAACCGGTGAGCATGTGGCTCTATTAGTATAGGAGATACCTGAAAACATATCACACTTTTCATCATAGTGCTTTTACCAATGCATAAAATGCATGGAGAAGTCATTTCGAATGACTGGTCCTCAGTGTTGTGAGAACGATGACTGGTTAAAATTTTTGGTGGTTTCTTGTTCAGTCCATAGGCCTACATCATGTGGCAAACCGGTGAGCATGTGGCTCTATTAGTATAGGAGATACCTGAAAACATATCACACTTTTCATCATAGTGCTTTTACCAATGCATAAAATGCATGGAGAAGTCATTTCGAATGACTGGTCCTCAGTGTTGTGAGAACGATGACTGGTTAAAATTTTTGGTGGTTTCTTGTTCAGTCCATAGGCCTACATCATGTGGCAAACCGGTGAGCATGTGGCTCTATTAGTATAGGAGATACCTGAAAACATATCACACTTTTCATCATAGTGCTTTTACCAATGCATAAAATGCATGGAGAAGTCATTTCGAATGACTGGTCCTCAGTGTTGTGAGAACGATGACTGGTTAAAATTTTTGGTGGTTTCTTGTTCAGTCCATAGGCCTACATCATGTGGCAAACCGGTGAGCATGTGGCTCTATTAGTATAGGAGATACCTGAAAACATATCACACTTTTCATCATAGTGCTTTTACCAATGCATAAAATGCATGGAGAAGTCATTTCGAATGACTGGTCCTCAGTGTTGTGAGAACGATGACTGGTTAAAATTTTTGGTGGTTTCTTGTTCAGTCCATAGGCCTACATCATGTGGCAAACCGGTGAGCATGTGGCTCTATTAGTATAGGAGATACCTGAAAACATATCACACTTTTCATCATAGTGCTTTTACCAATGCATAAAATGCATGGAGAAGTCATTTCGAATGACTGGTCCTCAGTGTTGTGAGAACGATGACTGGTTAAAATTTTTGGTGGTTTCTTGTTCAGTCCATAGGCCTACATCATGTGGCAAACCGGTGAGCATGTGGCTCTATTAGTATAGGAGATACCTGAAAACATATCACACTTTTCATCATAGTGCTTTTACCAATGCATAAAATGCATGGAGAAGTCATTTCGAATGACTGGTCCTCAGTGTTGTGAGAACGATGACTGGTTAAAATTTTTGGTGGTTTCTTGTTCAGTCCATAGGCCTACATCATGTGGCAAACCGGTGAGCATGTGGCTCTATTAGTATAGGAGATACCTGAAAACATATCACACTTTTCATCATAGTGCTTTTACCAATGCATAAAATGCATGGAGAAGTCATTTCGAATGACTGGTCCTCAGTGTTGTGAGAACGATGACTGGTTAAAATTTTTGGTGGTTTCTTGTTCAGTCCATAGGCCTACATCATGTGGCAAACCGGTGAGCATGTGGCTCTATTAGTATAGGAGATACCTGAAAACATATCACACTTTTCATCATAGTGCTTTTACCAATGCATAAAATGCATGGAGAAGTCATTTCGAATGACTGGTCCTCAGTGTTGTGAGAACGATGACTGGTTAAAATTTTTGGTGGTTTCTTGTTCAGTCCATAGGCCTACATCATGTGGCAAACCGGTGAGCATGTGGCTCTATTAGTATAGGAGATACCTGAAAACATATCACACTTTTCATCATAGTGCTTTTACCAATGCATAAAATGCATGGAGAAGTCATTTCGAATGACTGGTCCTCAGTGTTGTGAGAACGATGACTGGTTAAAATTTTTGGTGGTTTCTTGTTCAGTCCATAGGCCTACATCATGTGGCAAACCGGTGAGCATGTGGCTCTATTAGTATAGGAGATACCTGAAAACATATCACACTTTTCATCATAGTGCTTTTACCAATGCATAAAATGCATGGAGAAGTCATTTCGAATGACTGGTCCTCAGTGTTGTGAGAACGATGACTGGTTAAAATTTTTGGTGGTTTCTTGTTCAGTCCATAGGCCTACATCATGTGGCAAACCGGTGAGCATGTGGCTCTATTAGTATAGGAGATACCTGAAAACATATCACACTTTTCATCATAGTGCTTTTACCAATGCATAAAATGCATGGAGAAGTCATTTCGAATGACTGGTCCTCAGTGTTGTGAGAACGATGACTGGTTAAAATTTTTGGTGGTTTCTTGTTCAGTCCATAGGCCTACATCATGTGGCAAACCGGTGAGCATGTGGCTCTATTACGCTATAGGAGATACCTGAAAACATATCACACTTTTCATCATAGTGCTTTTACCAATGCATAAAATGCATGGAGAAGTCATTTCGAATGACTGGTCCTCAGTGTTGTGAGAACGATGACTGGTTAAAATTTTTGGTGGTTTCTTGTTCAGTCCATAGGCCTACATCATGTGGCAAACCGGTGAGCATGTGGCTCTATTAGTATAGGAGATACCTGAAAACATATCACACTTTTCATCATAGTGCTTTTACCAATGCATAAAATGCATGGAGAAGTCATTTCGAATGACTGGTCCTCAGTGTTGTGAGAACGATGACTGGTTAAAATTTTTGGTGGTTTCTTGTTCAGTCCATAGGCCTACATCATGTGGCAAACCGGTGAGCATGTGGCTCTATTAGTATAGGAGATACCTGAAAACATATCACACTTTTCATCATAGTGCTTTTACCAATGCATAAAATGCATGGAGAAGTCATTTCGAATGACTGGTCCTCAGTGTTGTGAGAACGATGACTGGTTAAAATTTTTGGTGGTTTCTTGTTCAGTCCATAGGCCTACATCATGTGGCAAACCGGTGAGCATGTGGCTCTATTAGTATAGGAGATACCTGAAAACATATCACACTTTTCATCATAGTGCTTTTACCAATGCATAAAATGCATGGAGAAGTCATTTCGAATGACTGGTCCTCAGTGTTGTGAGAACGATGACTGGTTAAAATTTTTGGTGGTTTCTTGTTCAGTCCATAGGCCTACATCATGTGGCAAACCGGTGAGCATGTGGCTCTATTAGTATAGGAGATACCTGAAAACATATCACACTTTTCATCATAGTGCTTTTACCAATGCATAAAATGCATGGAGAAGTCATTTCGAATGACTGGTCCTCAGTGTTGTGAGAACGATGACTGGTTAAAATTTTTGGTGGTTTCTTGTTCAGTCCATAGGCCTACATCATGTGGCAAACCGGTGAGCATGTGGCTCTATTAGTATAGGAGATACCTGAAAACATATCACACTTTTCATCATAGTGCTTTTACCAATGCATAAAATGCATGGAGAAGTCATTTCGAATGACTGGTCCTCAGTGTTGTGAGAACGATGACTGGTTAAAATTTTTGGTGGTTTCTTGTTCAGTCCATAGGCCTACATCATGTGGCAAACCGGTGAGCATGTGGCTCTATTAGTATAGGAGATACCTGAAAACATATCACACTTTTCATCATAGTGCTTTTACCAATGCATAAAATGCATGGAGAAGTCATTTCGAATGACTGGTCCTCAGTGTTGTGAGAACGATGACTGGTTAAAATTTTTGGTGGTTTCTTGTTCAGTCCATAGGCCTACATCATGTGGCAAACCGGTGAGCATGTGGCTCTATTAGTATAGGAGATACCTGAAAACATATCACACTTTTCATCATAGTGCTTTTACCAATGCATAAAATGCATGGAGAAGTCATTTCGAATGACTGGTCCTCAGTGTTGTGAGAACGATGACTGGTTAAAATTTTTGGTGGTTTCTTGTTCAGTCCATAGGCCTACATCATGTGGCAAACCGGTGAGCATGTGGCTCTATTAGTATAGGAGATACCTGAAAACATATCACACTTTTCATCATAGTGCTTTTACCAATGCATAAAATGCATGGAGAAGTCATTTCGAATGACTGGTCCTCAGTGTTGTGAGAACGATGACTGGTTAAAATTTTTGGTGGTTTCTTGTTCAGTCCATAGGCCTACATCATGTGGCAAACCGGTGAGCATGTGGCTCTATTAGTATAGGAGATACCTGAAAACATATCACACTTTTCATCATAGTGCTTTTACCAATGCATAAAATGCATGGAGAAGTCATTTCGAATGACTGGTCCTCAGTGTTGTGAGAACGATGACTGGTTAAAATTTTTGGTGGTTTCTTGTTCAGTCCATAGGCCTACATCATGTGGCAAACCGGTGAGCATGTGGCTCTATTAGTATAGGAGATACCTGAAAACATATCACACTTTTCATCATAGTGCTTTTACCAATGCATAAAATGCATGGAGAAGTCATTTCGAATGACTGGTCCTCAGTGTTGTGAGAACGATGACTGGTTAAAATTTTTGGTGGTTTCTTGTTCAGTCCATAGGCCTACATCATGTGGCAAACCGGTGAGCATGTGGCTCTATTAGTATAGGAGATACCTGAAAACATATCACACTTTTCATCATAGTGCTTTTACCAATGCATAAAATGCATGGAGAAGTCATTTCGAATGACTGGTCCTCAGTGTTGTGAGAACGATGACTGGTTAAAATTTTTGGTGGTTTCTTGTTCAGTCCATAGGCCTACATCATGTGGCAAACCGGTGAGCATGTGGCTCTATTAGTATAGGAGATACCTGAAAACATATCACACTTTTCATCATAGTGCTTTTACCAATGCATAAAATGCATGGAGAAGTCATTTCGAATGACTGGTCCTCAGTGTTGTGAGAACGATGACTGGTTAAAATTTTTGGTGGTTTCTTGTTCAGTCCATAGGCCTACATCATGTGGCAAACCGGTGAGCATGTGGCTCTATTAGTATAGGAGATACCTGAAAACATATCACACTTTTCATCATAGTGCTTTTACCAATGCATAAAATGCATGGAGAAGTCATTTCGAATGACTGGTCCTCAGTGTTGTGAGAACGATGACTGGTTAAAATTTTTGGTGGTTTCTTGTTCAGTCCATAGGCCTACATCATGTGGCAAACCGGTGAGCATGTGGCTCTATTAGTATAGGAGATACCTGAAAACATATCACACTTTTCATCATAGTGCTTTTACCAATGCATAAAATGCATGGAGAAGTCATTTCGAATGACTGGTCCTCAGTGTTGTGAGAACGATGACTGGTTAAAATTTTTGGTGGTTTCTTGTTCAGTCCATAGGCCTACATCATGTGGCAAACCGGTGAGCATGTGGCTCTATTAGTATAGGAGATACCTGAAAACATATCACACTTTTCATCATAGTGCTTTTACCAATGCATAAAATGCATGGAGAAGTCATTTCGAATGACTGGTCCTCAGTGTTGTGAGAACGATGACTGGTTAAAATTTTTGGTGGTTTCTTGTTCAGTCCATAGGCCTACATCATGTGGCAAACCGGTGAGCATGTGGCTCTATTAGTATAGGAGATACCTGAAAACATATCACACTTTTCATCATAGTGCTTTTACCAATGCATAAAATGCATGGAGAAGTCATTTCGAATGACTGGTCCTCAGTGTTGTGAGAACGATGACTGGTTAAAATTTTTGGTGGTTTCTTGTTCAGTCCATAGGCCTACATCATGTGGCAAACCGGTGAGCATGTGGCTCTATTAGTATAGGAGATACCTGAAAACATATCACACTTTTCATCATAGTGCTTTTACCAATGCATAAAATGCATGGAGAAGTCATTTCGAATGACTGGTCCTCAGTGTTGTGAGAACGATGACTGGTTAAAATTTTTGGTGGTTTCTTGTTCAGTCCATAGGCCTACATCATGTGGCAAACCGGTGAGCATGTGGCTCTATTAGTATAGGAGATACCTGAAAACATATCACACTTTTCATCATAGTGCTTTTACCAATGCATAAAATGCATGGAGAAGTCATTTCGAATGACTGGTCCTCAGTGTTGTGAGAACGATGACTGGTTAAAATTTTTGGTGGTTTCTTGTTCAGTCCATAGGCCTACATCATGTGGCAAACCGGTGAGCATGTGGCTCTATTAGTATAGGAGATACCTGAAAACATATCACACTTTTCATCATAGTGCTTTTACCAATGCATAAAATGCATGGAGAAGTCATTTCGAATGACTGGTCCTCAGTGTTGTGAGAACGATGACTGGTTAAAATTTTTGGTGGTTTCTTGTTCAGTCCATAGGCCTACATCATGTGGCAAACCGGTGAGCATGTGGCTCTATTAGTATAGGAGATACCTGAAAACATATCACACTTTTCATCATAGTGCTTTTACCAATGCATAAAATGCATGGAGAAGTCATTTCGAATGACTGGTCCTCAGTGTTGTGAGAACGATGACTGGTTAAAATTTTTGGTGGTTTCTTGTTCAGTCCATAGGCCTACATCATGTGGCAAACCGGTGAGCATGTGGCTCTATTAGTATAGGAGATACCTGAAAACATATCACACTTTTCATCATAGTGCTTTTACCAATGCATAAAATGCATGGAGAAGTCATTTCGAATGACTGGTCCTCAGTGTTGTGAGAACGATGACTGGTTAAAATTTTTGGTGGTTTCTTGTTCAGTCCATAGGCCTACATCATGTGGCAAACCGGTGAGCATGTGGCTCTATTAGTATAGGAGATACCTGAAAACATATCACACTTTTCATCATAGTGCTTTTACCAATGCATAAAATGCATGGAGAAGTCATTTCGAATGACTGGTCCTCAGTGTTGTGAGAACGATGACTGGTTAAAATTTTTGGTGGTTTCTTGTTCAGTCCATAGGCCTACATCATGTGGCAAACCGGTGAGCATGTGGCTCTATTAGTATAGGAGATACCTGAAAACATATCACACTTTTCATCATAGTGCTTTTACCAATGCATAAAATGCATGGAGAAGTCATTTCGAATGACTGGTCCTCAGTGTTGTGAGAACGATGACTGGTTAAAATTTTTGGTGGTTTCTTGTTCAGTCCATAGGCCTACATCATGTGGCAAACCGGTGAGCATGTGGCTCTATTAGTATAGGAGATACCTGAAAACATATCACACTTTTCATCATAGTGCTTTTACCAATGCATAAAATGCATGGAGAAGTCATTTCGAATGACTGGTCCTCAGTGTTGTGAGAACGATGACTGGTTAAAATTTTTGGTGGTTTCTTGTTCAGTCCATAGGCCTACATCATGTGGCAAACCGGTGAGCATGTGGCTCTATTAGTATAGGAGATACCTGAAAACATATCACACTTTTCATCATAGTGCTTTTACCAATGCATAAAATGCATGGAGAAGTCATTTCGAATGACTGGTCCTCAGTGTTGTGAGAACGATGACTGGTTAAAATTTTTGGTGGTTTCTTGTTCAGTCCATAGGCCTACATCATGTGGCAAACCGGTGAGCATGTGGCTCTATTAGTATAGGAGATACCTGAAAACATATCACACTTTTCATCATAGTGCTTTTACCAATGCATAAAATGCATGGAGAAGTCATTTCGAATGACTGGTCCTCAGTGTTGTGAGAACGATGACTGGTTAAAATTTTTGGTGGTTTCTTGTTCAGTCCATAGGCCTACATCATGTGGCAAACCGGTGAGCATGTGGCTCTATTAGTATAGGAGATACCTGAAAACATATCACACTTTTCATCATAGTGCTTTTACCAATGCATAAAATGCATGGAGAAGTCATTTCGAATGACTGGTCCTCAGTGTTGTGAGAACGATGACTGGTTAAAATTTTTGGTGGTTTCTTGTTCAGTCCATAGGCCTACATCATGTGGCAAACCGGTGAGCATGTGGCTCTATTAGTATAGGAGATACCTGAAAACATATCACACTTTTCATCATAGTGCTTTTACCAATGCATAAAATGCATGGAGAAGTCATTTCGAATGACTGGTCCTCAGTGTTGTGAGAACGATGACTGGTTAAAATTTTTGGTGGTTTCTTGTTCAGTCCATAGGCCTACATCATGTGGCAAACCGGTGAGCATGTGGCTCTATTAGTATAGGAGATACCTGAAAACATATCACACTTTTCATCATAGTGCTTTTACCAATGCATAAAATGCATGGAGAAGTCATTTCGAATGACTGGTCCTCAGTGTTGTGAGAACGATGACTGGTTAAAATTTTTGGTGGTTTCTTGTTCAGTCCATAGGCCTACATCATGTGGCAAACCGGTGAGCATGTGGCTCTATTAGTATAGGAGATACCTGAAAACATATCACACTTTTCATCATAGTGCTTTTACCAATGCATAAAATGCATGGAGAAGTCATTTCGAATGACTGGTCCTCAGTGTTGTGAGAACGATGACTGGTTAAAATTTTTGGTGGTTTCTTGTTCAGTCCATAGGCCTACATCATGTGGCAAACCGGTGAGCATGTGGCTCTATTAGTATAGGAGATACCTGAAAACATATCACACTTTTCATCATAGTGCTTTTACCAATGCATAAAATGCATGGAGAAGTCATTTCGAATGACTGGTCCTCAGTGTTGTGAGAACGATGACTGGTTAAAATTTTTGGTGGTTTCTTGTTCAGTCCATAGGCCTACATCATGTGGCAAACCGGTGAGCATGTGGCTCTATTAGTATAGGAGATACCTGAAAACATATCACACTTTTCATCATAGTGCTTTTACCAATGCATAAAATGCATGGAGAAGTCATTTCGAATGACTGGTCCTCAGTGTTGTGAGAACGATGACTGGTTAAAATTTTTGGTGGTTTCTTGTTCAGTCCATAGGCCTACATCATGTGGCAAACCGGTGAGCATGTGGCTCTATTAGTATAGGAGATACCTGAAAACATATCACACTTTTCATCATAGTGCTTTTACCAATGCATAAAATGCATGGAGAAGTCATTTCGAATGACTGGTCCTCAGTGTTGTGAGAACGATGACTGGTTAAATTTTTGGTGGTTTCTTGTTCAGTCCATAGGCCTACATCATGTGGCAAACCGGTGAGCATGTGGCTCTATTAGTATAGGAGATACCTGAAAACATATCACACTTTTCATCATAGTGCTTTTACCAATGCATAAAATGCATGGAGAAGTCATTTCGAATGACTGGTCCTCAGTGTTGTGAGAACAATGACTGGTTAAAATTTTTGGTGGTTTCTTGTTCAGTCCATAGGCCTACATCATGTGGCAAACCGTGTGAGCATGTGGCTCTATTAGTATAGGAGATACCTGAAAACATATCACACTTTTCATCATAGTGCTTTTACCAATGCATAAAATGCATGGAGAAGTCATTTAGAATGACTGGTCCTCAGTGTTGTGAGAACGATGACTGGTTAAAATTTTTGGTGGTTTCTTGTTCAGTCCATCGGCCTACATCATGTGGCAAACCGGTGAGCATGTGGCTCTATTAGTATAGGAGATACCTGAAAACATATCACACTTTTCATCATATTGCTTTTACCAATGCATAAAATGCATGGAGAAGTCATTTCGAATGACTGGTCCTCAGTGTTGTGAGAACGATGACTGGTTAAAATTTTTGGTGGTTTCTTGTTCAGTCCATAGGCCTACATCATGTGGCAAACCGGTGAGCATGTGGCTCTATTAGTATAGGAGATACCTGAAAACATATCACACTTTTCATCATAGTGCTTTTACCAATGCATAAAATGCATGGAGAAGTCATTTCGAATGACTGGTCCTCAGTGTTGTGAGAACGATGACTGGTTAAAATTTTTGGTGGTTTCTTGTTCAGTCCATAGGCCTACATCATGTGGCAAAACCGGTGAGCATGTGGCTCTATTAGTATAGGAGATACCTGAAAACATATCACACTTTTCATCATAGTGCATTTACAAATGCATAAAATGCATGGAGAAGTCATTTCGAATGACTGGTCCTCAGTGTTGTGAGAACGATGACTGGTTTAAAATTTTTGGTGGTTTCTTGTTCAGTCCATAGGCCCTACATCATGTGGCAAACCGGTGAGCATGTGGCTCTATTAGTATAGGAGATACCTGAAAACATATCACACTTTTCATCATAGTGCTTTTACCAATGCATAAAATGCATGGAGAAGTCATTTCGAATGACTGGTCCTCAGTGTTGTGAGAACGATGACTGGTTAAAATTTTTGGTGGTTTCTTGTTCAGTCCATAGGCCTACATCATGTGGCAAACCGGTGAGCATGTGGCTCTATTAGTATAGGAGATACCTGAAAACATATCACACTTTTCATCATAGTGCTTTTACCAATGCATAAAATGCATGGAGAAGTCATTTCGAATGACTGGTCCTCAGTGTTGTGAGATCGATGACTGGTTAAAATTTTTGGTGGTTTCTTGTTCAGTCCATAGGCCTACATCATGTGGCAAACCGGTGAGCATGTGGCTCTATTAGTATAGGAGATACCTGAAAACATATCACACTTTTCATCATAGTGCTTTTACCAATACATAAAATGCATGGAGAAGTCATTTCGAATGACTGGTCCTCAGTGTTGTGAGAACGATGACTGGTTAAAATTTTTGGTGGTTTCTTGTTCAGTCCATAGGCCTACATCATGTGGCAAACCGGTGAGCATGTGGCTCTATTAGTATAGGAGATACCTGAAAAACATATCACACTTTTCATCATAGTGCTTTTACCAATGCATAAAATGCATGGAGAAGTCATTTCGAATGACTGGTCCTCAGTGTTGTGAGAACGATGACTGGTTAAAATTTTTGGTGGTTTCTTGTTCAGTCCATAGGTCCTACATCATGTGGCAAACCGGTGAGCATGTGGCTCTATTAGTATAGGAGATACCTGAAAACATATCACACTTTTCATCATAGTGCTTTTACCAATGCATAAAATGCATGGAGAAGTCATTTCGAATGACTGGTCCTCAGTGTTGTGAGAACGATGACTGGTTAAAATTTTTGGTGGTTTCTTGTTCAGTCCATAGGCCTACATCATGTGGCAAAACCGGTGAGCATGTGGCTCTATTAGTATAGGAGATACCTGAAAACATATCACACTTTTCATCATAGTGCTTTTACCAATGCATAAAATGCATGGAGAAGTCATTTCGAATGACTGGTCCTCAGTGTTGTGAGAACGATGACTGGTTAAAATTTTTGGTGGTTTCTTGTTCAGTCCATAGGCCTACATCATGTGGCAAACCGGTGAGCATGTGGCTCTATTAGTATAGGAGATACCTGAAAACATATCACACTTTTCATCATAGTGCTTTTACCAATGCATAAAATGCATGGAGAAGTCATTTCGAATGACTGGTCCTCAGTGTTGTGAGAACGATGACTGGTTAAAATTTTTGGTGGTTTCTTGTTCAGTCCATAGGCCTACATCATGTGGCAAACCGGTGAGCATGTGGCTCTATTAGTATAGGAGATACCTGAAAACATATCACACTTTTCATCATAGTGCTTTTACCAATGCATAAAATGCATGGAGAAGTCATTTCGAATGACTGGTCCTCAGTGTTGTGAGAACGATGACTGGTTAAAATTTTTGGTGGTTTCTTGTTCAGTCCATAGGCCTACATCATGTGGCAAACCGGTGAGCATGTGGCTCTATTAGTATAGGAGATACCTGAAAACATATCACACTTTTCATCATAGTGCTTTTACCAATGCATAAAATGCATGGAGAAGTCATTTCGAATGACTGGTCCTCAGTGTTGTGAGAACGATGACTGGTTAAAATTTTTGGTGGTTTCTTGTTCAGTCCATAGGCCTACATCATGTGGCAAAACCGGTGAGCATGTGGCTCTATTAGTATAGGAGATACCTGAAAACATATCACACTTTTCATCATAGTGCTTTTACCAATGCATAAAATGCATGGAGAAGTCATTATGAATGACTGGTCCTCAGTGTTGTGAGAATGATGACTGGTTAAAATTTTTGGTGGTTTCTTGTTCAGTCCATAGGCCTACATCATGTGGCAACGCGGTGAGCATGTGGCTCTATTAGTATAGGAGATACCTGAAAACATATCACACTTTTCATCATAGTGCTTTTACCAATGCATAAAATGCATGGAGAAGTCATTTCGAATGACTGGTCCTCAGTGTTGTGAGAACGATGACTGGTTAAAATTTTTGGTGGTTTCTTGTTCAGTCCATAGGCCTACATCATGTGCAAACCGGTGAGCATGTGGCTCTATTAGTATAGGAGATACCTGAAAACATATCACACTTTTCATCATAGTGCTTTTACCAATGCATAAAATGCATGGAGAAGTCATTTCGAATGACTGGTCCTCAGTGTTGTGAGAACGATGACTGGTTAAAATTTTTGGTGGTTTCTTGTTCAGTCCATAGGCCTACATCATGTAGCAAACGGTGAGCATGTGGCTCTATTAGTATAGAAGATACCTGAAAACATATCACACTTTTCATCATAGTGCTTTTACCAATGCATAAAATGCATGGAGAAGTCATTTCGAATGACTGGTCCTCAGTGTTGTGAGAACGATGACTGATTAAAATTTTTGGTGGTTTCTTGTTCAGTCCATAGGCCTACATCATGTGGCAAACCGGTGAGCATGTGGCTCTATTAGTATAGAGGGATACCTGAAAACATATCACACTTTTCATCATAGTGCTTTTACCAATGCATAAAATGCATGGAGAAGTCATTTAGAATGATGGTCCTCAGTGTTGTGAGAACGATGACTGGTTAAAATTTTTGGTGGTTTCTTGTTCAGTCCATAGGCCTACATCATGTGGCAAACCAGTGAGCATGTGGCTCTATTAGTATAGGGAGATACCTGAAAACATATCACACTTTTCATCATAGTGCTTTTACCAATGCATAAAATGCATGGAGAAGTCATTTCGAATGACTGGTCCTCAGTGTTGTGAGAACGATGACTGGTTAAAATTTTTGGTGGTTTCTTGTTCAGTCCATAGGCCTACATCATGTGGCAAACGCGGTGAGCATGTGGCTCTATTAGTATAGGAGATACCTGAAAACATATCACACTTTTCATCATAGTGCTTTTACCAATGCATAAAATGCATGGAGAAGTCATTTCGAATGACTGGTCCTCAGTGTTGTGAGAAGATGACTTGTTAAAATTTTTGGTGGTTTCTTGTTCAGTCCATAGGCCTACATCATGTGGCAAAGCGGTGAGCATGTGGCTCTATTAGTATAGGAGATACCTGAAAACATATCACACTTTTCATCATAGTGCTTTTACCAATGCATAAAATGCATGGAGAAGTCATTTCGAATGACTGGTCCTCAGTGTTGTGAGAACGATGACTGGTTAAAATTTTTGGTGGTTTCTTGTTCAGTCCATAGGCCTACATCATGTGGCAAACCGGTGAGCATGTGGCTCTATTAGTATAGGAGATACCTGAAAACATATCACACTTTTCATCATAGTGCTTTTACCAATGCATAAAATGCATGGAGAAGTCATTTCGAATGACTGGTCCTCAGTGTTGTGAGAACGATGACTGGTAAAATTTTTGGTGGTTTCTTGTTCAGTCCATAGGCCTACATCATGTGGCAAACCGGTGAGCATGTGGCTCTATTAGTATAGGAGATACCTGAAAACATATCACACTTTTCATCATAGTGCTTTTACAATGCATAAAATGCATGGAGAAGTCATTTCGAATGACTGGTCCTCAGTGTTGTGAGAACGATGACTGGTTAAACTTTTTGGTGGTTTCTTGTTCAGTCCATAGGCCTACATCATGTGGCAAACCGGTGAGCATGTGGCTCTATTAGTATAGGGAGATACCTGAAAACATATCACTCTTTCATCATAGTGCTTTTTACCAATGCATAAAATGCATGGAGAAGTCATTTCGAATGACTGGTCCTCAGTGTTGTGAGAACGATGACTGGTTTAAACTTTTTGGTGGTTTCTTGTTCAGTCCATAGGCCTACATCATGTGGCAAACGGTGAGCATGTGGCTCTATTAGTATAGGAGATACCTGAAAACATATCACACTTTTCATCATAGTGCTTTTACCAATGCATAAAATGCATGGAGAAGTCATTTCGAATGACTGGTCCTCAGTGTTGTGAGAACGATGACTGGTTAAAATTTTTGGTGGTTTCTTGTTCAGTCCATAGGCCTACATCATGTGGCAAAACCGGTGAGCATGTGGCTCTATTAGTATAGGAGATACCTGAAAACATGTCACACTTTTCATCATAGTGCTTTTACCAATGCATAAAATGCATGGAGAAGTCATTTCGAATGACTGGTCCTCAGTGTTGTGAGAACGATGACTGGTTAAAATTTTTGGTGGTTTCTTGTTCAGTCCATAGGCCTACATCATGTGGCAAACCGGTGAGCATGTGGCTTATTAGTATAGGAGATACCTGAAAACATATCACACTTTTCATCATAGTGCTTTTACCAATGCATAAAATGCATGGAGAAGTCATTTCGAATGACTGGTCCTCAGTGTTGTGAGAAACGATGACTGGTTAAAATTTTTGGTGGTTTCTTGTTCAGTCCATAGGCCTACATCATGTGGCAAACCGGTGAGCATGTGGCTGTATTAGTATAGGAGATACCTGAAAACATATCACACTTTTCATCATAGTGCCTTTTACCAATGCATAAAATGCATGGAGAAGTCATTTCGAATGACTGGTCCTCAGTGTTGTGAGAACGATGACTGGTTAAAATTTTTGGTGGTTTCTTGTTCAGTCCATAGGCCTACATCATGTGGCAAACCGGTGAGCATGTGGCTCTATTAGTATAGGATACCTGAAAACATATCAACTTTTCATCATAGTGCTTTTACCAATGCATAAAATGCTGGAGAAGTCATTTCGAATGACTGGTCCTCAGTGTTGTGAGAACGATGACTGGTTAAAATTTTTGGTGGTTTCTTGTTCAGTCCATAGGCCTACATCATGTGGCAAACCGGTGAGCATGTGGCTCTATTAGTATAGGAGATACCTGAAACATATCACACTTTTCATCATAGTGCTTTTACCAATGCATAAAATGCATGGAGAAGTCATTTCGAATGACTGGTCCTCAGTGTTGTGAGAACGATGACTGGTTAAAATTTTTGGTGGTTTCTTGTTCAGTCCATAGGCCTACATCATGTGGCAAACCGGTGAGCATGTGGCTCTATTAGTATAGGAGATACCTGAAAACATATCACACTTTTCATCATAGTGCTTTTACCAATGCATAAAATGCATGGAGAAGTCATTTCGAATGACTGGTCCTCAGTGTTGTGAGAACGATGACTGGTTAAAATTTTTGGTGGTTTCTTGTTCAGTCATAGGCCTACATCATGTGGCAAACCGGTGAGCATGTGGCTCTATTAGTATAGGAGATACCTGAAAACATATCACACTTTTCATCATAGTGCTTTTACCAATGCATAAAATGCATGGAGAAGTCATTTCGAATGACTGGTCCTCAGTGTTGTGAGAACGATGACTGGTTAAAATTTTTGGTGGTTTCTTGTTCAGTCCATAGGCCTACATCATGTGGCAAACGCGTGAGCATGTGGCTCTATTAGTATAGGAGATACCTGAAAACATATCACACTTTTCATCATAGTGCTTTTACCAATGCATAAAATGCATGGAGAAGTCATTTCGAATGACTGGTCCTCAGTGTTGTGAGAATGATGACTGGTTAAAATTTTTGGTGGTTTCTTGTTCAGTCCATAGGCCTACATCATGTGGCAAACCGGTGAGCATGTGGCTCTATTAGTATAGGAGATACCTGAAAACATATCACACTTTTCATCATAGTGCTTTTACCAATGCATAAAATGCATGGAGAAGTCATTTCGAATGACTGGTCCTCAGTGTTGTGAGAACGATGACTGGTTAAAATTTTTGGTGGTTTCTTGTTCAGTCCATAGGCCTACATCATGTGGCAAACCGGTGAGCATGTGGCTCTATTAGTATAGGAGATACCTGAAAACATATCACACTTTTCATCATAGTGCTTTTACCAATGCATAAAATGCATGGAGAAGTCATTTCGAATGACTGGTCCTCAGTGTTGTGAGAACGATGACTGGTTAAAATTTTTGGTGGTTTCTTGTTCAGTCCATAGGCCTACATCATGTGGCAAAGCGGTGAGCATGTGGCTCTATTAGTATAGGAGATACCTGAAAACATATCACACTTTTCATCATAGTGCTTTTACCAATGCATAAAATGCATGGAGAAGTCATTTCGAATGACTGGTCCTCAGTGTTGTGAGAACGATGACTGGTTAAAATTTTTGGTGGTTTCTTGTTCAGTCCATAGGCCTACATCATGTGGCAAAGCGGTGAGCATGTGGCTCTATTAGTATAGGAGATACCTGAAAACATATCACACTTTTCATCATAGTGCTTTTACCAATGCATAAAATGCATGGAGAAGTCATTTCGAATGACTGGTCCTCAGTGTTGTGAGAACGATGACTGGTTAAAATTTTTGGTGGTTTCTTGTTCAGTCCATAGGCCTACATCATGTGGCAAACCGGTGAGCATGTGGCTGTATTAGTATAGGAGATACCTGAAAACATATCACACTTTTCATCATAGTGCTTTTACCAATGCATAAAATGCATGGAGAAGTCATTTCGAATGACTGGTCCTCAGTGTTGTGAGAACGATGACTGGTTAAAATTTTTGGTGGTTTCTTGTTCAGTCCATAGGCCTACATCATGTGGCAAACCGGTGAGCATGTGGCTCTATTAGTATAGGAGATACCTGAAAACATATCACACTTTTCATCATAGTGCTTTTACCAATGCATAAAATGCATGGAGAAGTCATTTCGAATGACTGGTCCTCAGTGTTGTGAGAACGATGACTGGTTAAAATTTTTGGTGGTTTCTTGTTCAGTCCATAGGCCTACATCATGTGGCAAACCGGTGAGCATGTGGCTCTATTAGTATAGGAGATACCTGAAAACATATCACACTTTTCATCATAGTGCTTTTACCAATGCATAAAATGCATGGAGAAGTCATTTCGAATGACTGGTCCTCAGTGTTGTGAGAACGATGACTGGTTAAAATTTTTGGTGGTTTCTTGTTCAGTCCATAGGCCTACATCATGTGGCAAACCGGTGAGCATGTGGCTCTATTAGTATAGGAGATACCTGAAAACATATCACACTTTTCATCATAGTGCTTTTACCAATGCATAAAATGCATGGAGAAGTCATTTCGAATGACTGGTCCTCAGTGTTGTGAGAACGATGACTGGTTAAAATTTTTGGTGGTTTCTTGTTCAGTCCATAGGCCTACATCATGTGGCAAACCGGTGAGCATGTGGCTCTATTAGTATAGGAGATACCTGAAAACATATCACACTTTTCAAAGGTGCGGGGTCTGGAAGAAAGAATAGCAACTTTGAAACTCATCAAAGAGAATGAAGACTTTCTAGACAGAACAGAAGCATCTCTACTGGTCACAGAAGGTGAAAAAAGTGTCAGAGAACCTCCAAAAGCAGATGAGTGGAAGCATGTGACCAAAAGAAGCAAGAAGACCATGGAGAAATCACCAACCACACAACTGAAGAACCGATATCAAATCTTTGTAGAGGATGAAGATGGCACACCTAAGAATGAAGCAATACCAGCAAGCAAAAAAGAAAAGGGCACACAGCAACAAGTGACAGCAAAAAGTACAGCCAAGAAGCAACGAAGAGTGGTGGTGGTGGGAGACTCACTACTGAGAGGCACAGAAGCAGCCATCTGCAGACCGGACATAACTGCAAGAGAAGTATGCTGCCATCCAGGTGCGATGATCAAGGATGTGACCGATAGGATACCAAAGCTCTTCAGCTCCAAGGACGTCCACCCATTTCTTCTGATACATGTTGGCAGCAATGACACGGCAAGGAAGGACCTACCGACAATCTGCAAGGACTTTGAAGAGTTGGGGAAGAAAGTAAAGGAACTGGATGCACAGGTAGTTTTTTCTTCTATCCTTCCAGTAGACGGGCATGGCACCAGGAGATGGAACAGGATCCTTGATGCAAACAACTGGCTAAGACGATGGTGCAGACAACAAGGATTCGGATTCCTGGACCACGGTGTGAATTACTGGTATGATGGACTCCTCGCCAGAGACGGACTACACCTCAACAAACCTGGGAAACACACATTCGCCAGAAGACTCGCTACACTCATCAGGAGGGCGTTAAACTAGAAGAAGAGGGGACGGGAAGAAAAACATTAGACTTGAACAAAGACGACCCAGGAAAACATACTCTGAAGGGAGGTAAGAACATTTCTAAAACAATCCACAGTGAGGAGATTGGAACAAAACAAAATCCTCTAAACTGCATGCTCGCAAACGCCAGAAGCCTGACAAACAAGATGGAAGAACTAGAAGCAGAAATATCTACAGGTAACTTTGACATAGTGGGAATAACCGAGACATGGTTAGATGAAAGCTATGACTGGGCAGTCAACTTACAGGGTTACAGTCTGTTTAGAAAGGATCGTAAAAATCGGAGAGGAGGAGGGGTTTGTCTCTATGTAAAGTCTTGTCTAAAGTCCACTTTAAGGGAGGATATTAGCGAAGGGAATGAGGATGTCGAGTCCATATGGGTTGAAATTCATGGAGGGAAAAATGGTAACAAAATTCTCATTGGGGTCTGTTACAAACCCCCAAATATAACAGAAAGCATGGAAAGTCTACTTCTAAAGCAGATAGATGAAGCTGCAACCCATAATGAGGTCCTGGTTATGGGGGACTTTAACTACCCGGATATTAACTGGGAAACAGAAACCTGTGAAACCCATAAAGGCAACAGGTTTCTGCTAATAACCAAGAAAAATTATCTTTCACAATTGGTGCAGAATCCAACCAGAGGAGCATCACTTTTAGACCTAATACTATCTAATAGACCTGACAGAATAACAAATCTGCAGGTGGTCGGGCATTTAGGAAATAGCGACCACAATATTGTGCAGTTTCACCTGTCTTTCACTAGGGGGACTTGTCAGGGAGTCACAAAAACATTGAACTTTAGGAAGGCAAAGTTTGAACAGCTTAGAGATGCCCTTAATCTGGTAGACTGGGACAATATCCTCAGAAATAAGAATACAGATAATAAATGGGAAATGTTTAAGAACATCCTAAATAGGCAGTGTAAGCGGTTTATACCTTGTGGGAATAAAAGGACTAGAAATAGGAAAAACCCAATGTGGCTAAACAAAGAAGTAAGACAGGCAATTAACAGTAAAAAGAAAGCATTTGCACTACTAAAGCAGGATGGCACCATTGAAGCTCTAAAAAACTATAGGGAGAAAAATACTTTATCTAAAAAACTAATTAAAGCTGCCAAAAAGGAAACAGAGAAGCACATTGCTAAGGAGAGTAAAACTAATCCCAAACTGTTCTTCAACTATATCAATAGTAAAAGAATAAAAACTGAAAATGTAGGCCCCTTAAAAAATAGTGAGGAAAGAATGGTTGTAGATGACGAGGAAAAAGCTAACATATTAAACACCTTCTTCTCCACGGTATTCACGGTGGAAAATGAAATGCTAGGTGAAATCCCAAGAAACAATGAAAACCATATATTAAGGGTCACCAATCTAACCCAAGAAGAGGTGCGAAACCGGCTAAATAAGATTAAAATAGATAAATCTCCGGGTCCGGATGGCATACACCCACGAGTACTAAGAGAACTAAGTAATGTAATAGATAAACCATTATTTCTTATTTTTAGTGACTCTATAGCGACAGGGTCTGTTCCGCAGGACTGGCGCATAGCAAATGTGGTGCCAATATTCAAAAAGGGCTCTAAAAGTGAACCTGGAAATTATAGGCCAGTAAGTCTAACCTCTATTGTTGGTAAAATATTTGAAGGGTTTCTAAGGGATGTTATTCTGGATTATCTCAATGAGAATAACTGTTTAACTCCATATCAGCATGGGTTTATGAGAAATCGCTCCTGTCAAACCAATCTAATCAGTTTTTATGAAGAGGTAAGCTATAGGCTGGACCACGGTGAGTCATTGGACGTGGTATATCTCGATTTTTCCAAAGCGTTTGATACCGTGCCGCACAAGAGGTTGGTACACAAAATGAGAATGCTTGGTCTGGGGGAACATGTGTGTAAATGGGTTAGTAACTGGCTTAGTGATAGAAAGCAGAGGGTGGTTATAAATGGTATAGTCTCTAACTGGGTCGCTGTGACCAGTGGGGTACCGCAGGGGTCAGTATTGGGACCTGTTCTCTTCAACATATTCATTAATGATCTGGTAAAAGGTTTACACAGTAAAATATCGATATTTGCAGATGATACAAAACTATGTAAAGCAGTTAATACAAGAGAAGATAGTATTCTGCTACAGATGGATCTGGATAAGTTGGAAACTTGGGCTGAAAGGTGGCAGATGAGGTTTAACAATGATAAATGTAAGGTTATACACATGGGAAGAGGGAATCAATATCACCATTACACACTGAACGGGAAACCACTGGGTAAATCTGACAGGGAGAAGGACTTGGGGATCCTAGTTAATGATAAACTTACCTGGAGCAGCCAGTGCCAGGCAGCAGCTGCCAAGGCAAACAGGATCATGGGGTGCATTAAAAGAGGTCTGGATACACATGATGAGAGCATTATACTGCCTCTGTACAAATCCCTAGTTAGACCGCACATGGAGTACTGTGTCCAGTTTTGGGCACCGGTGCTCAGGAAGGATATAATGGAACTTGAGAGAGTACAAAGGAGGGCAACAAAATTAATAAAGGGGATGGGAGAACTACAATACCCAGATAGATTAGCGAAATTAGGATTATTTAGTCTAGAAAAAAGACGACTGAGGGGCGATCTAATAACCATGTATAAGTATATAAGGGGACAATACAAATATCTCGCTGAGGATCTGTTTATACCAAGGAAGGTGACGGGCACAAGGGGGCATTCTTTGCGTCTGGAGGAGAGAAGGTTTTTCCACCAACATAGAAGAGGATTCTTTACTGTTAGGGCAGTGAGAATCTGGAATTGCTTGCCTGAGGAGGTGGTGATGGCGAACTCAGTCGAGGGGTTCAAGAGAGGCCTGGAAGTCTTCCTGGAGCAGAACAATATTGTATCATACAATTATTAGGTTCTGTAGAAGGACGTAGATCTGGGTATTTATTATGATGGAATATAGGCTGAACTGGATGGACAAATGTCTTTTTTCGGCCTTACTAACTATGTTACTATGTTACTATGTTACTTTTCATCATAGTGCTTTTACCAATGCATAAAATGCATGGAGAAGTCATTTCGAATGACTGGTCCTCAGTGTTGTGAGAATGATGACTGGTTAAAATTTTTGGTGGTTTCTTGTTCAGTCCATAGGCCTACATCATGTGGCAAAGCGGTGAGCATGTGGCTCTATTAGTATAGGAGATACCTGAAAACATATCACACTTTTCATCATAGTGCTTTTACCAATGCATAAAATGCATGGAGAAGTCATTTTGAATGACTGGTCCTCAGTGTTGTGAGAACGATGACTGGTTAAAATTTTTGGTGGTTTCTTGTTCAGTCCATAGGCCTACATCATGTGGCAAACCGGTGAGCATGTGGCTCTATTAGTATAGGAGATACCTGAAAACATATCACACTTTTCATCATAGTGCTTTTACCAATGCATAAAATGCATGGAGAAGTCATTTCGAATGACTGGTCCTCAGTGTTGTGAGAACGATGACTGGTTAAAATTTTTGGTGGTTTCTTGTTCAGTCCATAGGCCTACATCATGTGGCAAACCGGTGAGCATGTGGCTCTATTAGTATAGGAGATACCTGAAAACATATCACACTTTTCATCATAGTGCTTTTACCAATGCATAAAATGCATGGAGATGTCATTTCGAATGACTGGTCCTCAGTGTTGTGAGAACGATGACTGGTTAAAATTTTTGGTGGTTTCTTGTTCAGTCCATAGGCCTACATCATGTGGCAAACCGGTGAGCATGTGGCTCTATTAGTATAGGAGATACCTGAAAACATATCACACTTTTCATCATAGTGCTTTTACCAATGCATAAAATGCATGGAGAAGTCATTTCGAATGACTGGTCCTCAGTGTTGTGAGAACGATGACTGGTTAAAATTTTTGGTGGTTTCTTGTTCAGTCCATAGGCCTACATCATGTGGCAAACCGGTGAGCATGTGGCTCTATTAGTATAGGAGATACCTGAAAACATATCACACTTTTCATCATAGTGCTTTTACCAATGCATAAAATGCATGGAGAAGTCATTTCGAATGACTGGTCCTCAGTGTTGTGAGAACGATGACTGGTTAAAATTTTTGGTGGTTTCTTGTTCAGTCCATAGGCCTACATCATGTGGCAAACCGGTGAGCATGTGGCTCTATTAGTATAGGAGATACCTGAAAACATATCACACTTTTCATCATAGTGCTTTTACCAATGCATAAAATGCATGGAGAAGTCATTTCGAATGACTGGTCCTCAGTGTTGTGAGAACGATGACTGGTTAAAATTTTTGGTGGTTTCTTGTTCAGTCCATAGGCCTACATCATGTGGCAAACCGGTGAGCATGTGGCTCTATTAGTATAGGAGATACCTGAAAACATATCACACTTTTCATCATAGTGCTTTTACCAATGCATAAAATGCATGGAGAAGTCATTTCGAATGACTGGTCCTCAGTGTTGTGAGAACGATGACTGGTTAAAATTTTTGGTGGTTTCTTGTTCAGTCCATAGGCCTACATCATGTGGCAAACCGGTGAGCATGTGGCTCTATTAGTATAGGAGATACCTGAAAACATATCACACTTTTCATCATAGTGCTTTTACCAATGCATAAAATGCATGGAGAAGTCATTTCGAATGACTGGTCCTCAGTGTTGTGAGAACGATGAGTGGTTAAAATTTTTGGTGGTTTCTTGTTCAGTCCATAGGCCTACATCATGTGGAGAACCGGTGAGCATGTGGCTCTATTAGTATAGGAGATACCTGAAAACATATCACACTTTTCATCATAGTGCTTTTACCAATGCATAAAATGCATGGAGAAGTCATTTCGAATGACTGGTCCTCAGTGTTGTGAGAACGATGACTGGTTTTAAATTTTTGGTGGTTTCTTGTTCAGTCCATAGGCCTACATCATGTGGCAAACCGGTGAGCATGTGGCTCTATTAGTATAGGAGATACCTGAAAACATATCACACTTTTCATCATAGTGCTTTTACCAATGCATAAAATGCATGAAGTCATTTCGAATGACTGGTCCTCAGTGTTGTGAGAACGATGACTGGTTAAAATTTTTGGTGGTTTCTTGTTCAGGCCATAGGCCTACATCATGTGGCAAACCGGTGAGCATGTGGCTCTATTAGTATAGGAGATACCTGAAAACATATCACACTTTTCATCATAGTGCTTTTACCAATGCATAAAATGCATGGAGAAGTCATTTCGAATGACTGGTCCTCAGTGTTGTGAGAACGATGACTGGTTAAAATTTTTGGTGGTTTCTTGTTCAGTCCATAGGCCTACATCATTTGGCAAACCGGTGAGCATGTGGCTCTATTAGTATAGGAGATACCTGAAAACATATCACACTTTTCATCATAGTGCTTTTACCAATGCATAAAATGCATGGAGAAGTCATTTCGAATGACTGGTCCTCAGTGTTGTGAGAACGATGACTGGTTAAAATTTTTGGTGGTTTCTTGTTCAGTCCATAGGCCTACATCATGTGGCAAACCGGTGAGCATGTGGCTCTATTAGTATAGGAGATACCTGAAAACATATCACACTTTTCATCATAGTGCTTTTACCAATGCATAAAATGCATGGAGAAGTCATTTCGAATGACTGGTCCTCAGTGTTGTGAGAACGATGACTGGTTAAAATTTTTGGTGGTTTCTTGTTCAGTCCATAGGCCTACATCATGTGGCAAACCGGTGAGCATGTGGCTCTATTAGTATAGGAGATACCTGAAAACATATCACACTTTTCATCATAGTGCTTTTACCAATGCATAAAATGCATGGAGAAGTCATTTCGAATGACTGGTCCTCAGTGTTGTGAGAACGATGACTGGTTAAAATTTTTGGTGGTTTCTTGTTCAGTCCATAGGCCTACATCATGTGGCAAACCGGTGAGCATGTGGCTCTATTAGTATAGGAGATACCTGAAAACATATCACACTTTTCATCATAGTGCTTTTACCAATGCATAAAATGCATGGAGAAGTCATTTCGAATGACTGGTCCTCAGTGTTGTGAGAACGATGACTGGTTAAAATTTTTGGTGGTTTCTTGTTCAGTCCATAGGCCTACATCATGTGGCAAACCGGTGAGCATGTGGCTCTATTAGTATAGGAGATACCTGAAAACATATCACACTTTTCATCATAGTGCTTTTACCAATGCATAAAATGCATGGAGAAGTCATTTCGAATGACTGGTCCTCAGTGTTGTGAGAACGATGACTGGTTACAATTTTTGGTGGTTTCTTGTTCAGTCCATAGGCCTACATCATGTGGCAAACCGGTGAGCATGTGGCTCTATTAGTATAGGAGATACCTGAAAACATATCACACTTTTCATCATAGTGCTTTTACCAATGCATAAAATGCATGGAGAAGTCATTTCGAATGACTGGTCCTCAGTGTTGTGAGAACAATGACTGGTTAAAATTTTTGGTGGTTTCTTGTTCAGTCCATAGGCCTACATCATGTGGCAAACCGGTGAGCATGTGGCTCTATTAGTATAGGAGATACCTGAAAACATATCACACTTTTCATCATAGTGCTTTTACCAATGCATAAAATGCATGGAGAAGTCATTTCGAATGACTGGTCCTCAGTGTTGTGAGAACGATGACTGGTTAAAATTTTTGGTGGTTTCTTGTTCAGTCCATAGGCCTACATCATGTGGCAAACCGGTGAGCATGTGGCTCTATTAGTATGGGAGATACCTGAAAACATATCACACTTTTCATCATAGTGCTTTTACCAATGCATAAAATGCATGGAGAAGTCATTTCGAATGACTGGTCCTCAGTGTTGTGAGAACGATGACTGGTTAAAATTTTTGGTGGTTTCTTGTTCAGTCCATAGGCCTACATCATGTGGCACACCGGTGAGCATGTGGCTCTATTAGTATAGGAGATACCTGAAAACATATCACACTTTTCATCATAGTGCTTTTACCAATGCATAAAATGCATGGAGAAGTCATTTCGAATGACTGGTCCTCAGTGTTGTGAGAACGATGACTGGTTAAAATTTTTGGTGGTTTCTTGTTCAGTCCATAGGCCTACATCATGTGGCAAACCGGTGAGCATGTGGCTCTATTAGTATAGGAGATACCTGAAAACATATCACACTTTTCATCATAGTGCTTTTACCAATGCATAAAATGCATGGAGAAGTCATTTCGAATGACTGGTCCTCAGTGTTGTGAGAACGATGACTGGTTACAATTTTTTGTGGTTTCTTGTTCAGTCCATAGGCCTACATCATGTGGCAAACCGGTGAGCATGTGGCTCTATTAGTATAGGAGATACCTGAAAACATATCACACTTTTCATCATAGTGCTTTTACCAATGCATAAAATGCATGGAGAAGTCATTTCGAATGACTGGTCCTCAGTGTTGTGAGAACGATGACTGGTTAAAATTTTTGGTGGTTTCTTGTTCAGTCCATAGGCCTACATCATGTGGCAAACCGGTGAGCATGTGGCTCTATTAGTATAGGAGATACCTGAAAACATATCACACTTTTCATCATAGTGCTTTTACCAATGCATAAAATGCATGGAGAAGTCATTTCGAATGACTGGTCCTCAGTGTTGTGAGAACGATGACTGGTTAAAATTTTTGGTGGTTTCTTGTTCAGTCCATAGGCCTACATCATGTGGCAAACCGGTGAGCATGTGGCTCTATTAGTATAGGAGATACCTGAAAACATATCACACTTTTCATCATAGTGCTTTTACCAATGCATAAAATGCATGGAGAAGTCATTTCGAATGACTGGTCCTCAGTGTTGTGAGAACGATGACTGGTTAAAATTTTTGGTGGTTTCTTGTTCAGTCCATAGGCCTACATCATGTGGCAAACCGGTGAGCATGTGGCTCTATTAGTATAGGAGATACCTGAAAACATATCACACTTTTCATCATAGTGCTTTTACCAATGCATAAAATGCATGGAGAAGTCATTTCGAATGACTGGTCCTCAGTGTTGTGAGAACGATGACTGGTTAAAATTTTTGGTGGTTTCTTATTCAGGCCATAGGCCTACATCATGTGGCAAACCGGTGAGCATGTGGCTCTATTAGTATAGGAGATACCTGAAAACATATCACACTTTTCATCATAGTGCTTTTACCAATGCATAAAATGCATGGAGAAGTCATTTCGAATGACTGGTCCTCAGTGTTGTGAGAACGATGACTGGTTAAAATTTTTGGTGGTTTCTTGTTCAGTCCATAGGCCTACATCATGTGGCAAACCGGTGAGCATGTGGCTCTATTAGTATAGGAGATACCTGAAAACATATCACACTTTTCATCATAGTGCTTTTACCAATGCATAAAATGCATGGAGAAGTCATTTCGAATGACTGGTCCTCAGTGTTGTGAGAACGATGACTGGTTAAAATTTTTGGTGGTTTCTTGTTCAGTCCATAGGCCTACATCATGTGGCAAACCGGTGAGCATGTGGCTCTATTAGTATAGGAGATACCTGAAAACATATCACACTTTTCATCATAGTGCTTTTACCAATGCATAAAATGCATGGAGAAGTCATTTCGAATGACTGGTCCTCAGTGTTGTGAGAACGATGACTGGTTACAATTTTTGGTGGTTTCTTGTTCAGTCCATAGGCCTACATCATGTGGCAAACCGGTGAGCATGTGGCTCTATTAGTATAGGAGATACCTGAAAACATATCACACTTTTCATCATAGTGCTTTTACCAATGCATAAAATGCATGGAGAAGTCATTTCGAATGACTGGTCCTCAGTGTTGTGAGAACGATGACTGGTTAAAATTTTTGGTGGTTTCTTGTTCAGTCCATAGGCCTACATCATGTGGCAAACCGGTGAGCATGTGGCTCTATTAGTATAGGAGATACCTGAAAACATATCACACTTTTCATCATAGTGCTTTTACCAATGCATAAAATGCATGGAGAAGTCATTTCGAATGACTGGTCCTCAGTGTTGTGAGAACGATGACTGGTTAAAATTTTTGGTGGTTTCTTGTTCAGTCCATAGGCCTACATCATGTGGCACACCGGTGAGCATGTGGCTCTATTAGTATAGGAGATACCTGAAAACATATCACACTTTTCATCATAGTGCTTTTACCAATGCATAAAATGCATGGAGAAGTCATTTCGAATGACTGGTCCTCAGTGTTGTGAGAACGATGACTGGTTAAAATTTTTGGTGGTTTCTTGTTCAGTCCATAGGCCTACATCATGTGGCAAACCGGTGAGCATGTGGCTCTATTAGTATAGGAGATACCTGAAAACATATCACACTTTTCATCATAGTGCTTTTACCAATGCATAAAATGCATGGAGAAGTCATTTCGAATGACTGGTCCTCAGTGTTGTGAGAACGATGACTGGTTAAAATTTTTGGTGGTTTCTTGTTCAGTCCATAGGCCTACATCATGTGGCACACCGGTGAGCATGTGGCTCTATTAGTATAGGAGATACCTGAAAACATATCACACTTTTCATCATAGTGCTTTTACCAATGCATAAAATGCATGGAGAAGTCATTTCGAATGACTGGTCCTCAGTGTTGTGAGAACGATGACTGGTTAAAATTTTTGGTGGTTTCTTGTTCAGTCCATAGGCCTACATCATGTGGCAAACCGGTGAGCATGTGGCTCTATTAGTATAGGAGATACCTGAAAACATATCACACTTTTCATCATAGTGCTTTTACCAATGCATAAAATGCATGGAGAAGTCATTTCGAATGACTGGTCCTCAGTGTTGTGAGAATGATGACTGGTTACAATTTTTGGTGGTTTCTTGTTCAGTCCATAGGCCTACATCATGTGGCAAACCGGTGAGCATGTGGCTCTATTAGTATAGGAGATACCTGAAAACATATCACACTTTTCATCATAGTGCTTTTACCAATGCATAAAATGCATGGAGAAGTCATTTCGAATGACTGGTCCTCAGTGTTGTGAGAACAATGACTGGTTAAAATTTTTGGTGGTTTCTTGTTCAGTCCATAGGCCTACATCATGTGGCAAACCGGTGAGCATGTGGCTGTATTAGTATAGGAGATACCTGAAAACATATCACACTTTTCATCATAGTGCTTTTACCAATGCATAAAATGCATGGAGAAGTCATTTCGAATGACTGGTCCTCAGTGTTGTGAGAACGATGACTGGTTAAAATTTTTGGTGGTTTCTTGTTCAGTCCATAGGCCTACATCATGTGGCAAACCGGTGAGCATGTGGCTCTATTAGTATAGGAGATACCTGAAAACATATCACACTTTTCATCATAGTGCTTTTACCAATGCATAAAATGCATGGAGAAGTCATTTCGAATGACTGGTCCTCAGTGTTGTGAGAACGATGACTGGTTAAAATTTTTGGTGGTTTCTTGTTCAGTCCATAGGCCTACATCATGTGGCAAACCGGTGAGCATGTGGCTCTATTAGTATAGGAGATACCTGAAAACATATCACACTTTTCATCATAGTGCTTTTACCAATGCATAAAATGCATGGAGAAGTCATTTCGAATGACTGGTCCTCAGTGTTGTGAGAACGATGACTGGTTAAAATTTTTGGTGGTTTCTTGTTCAGTCCATAGGCCTACATCATGTGGCAAACCGTGTGAGCATGTGGCTCTATTAGTATAGGAGATACCTGAAAACATATCACACTTTTCATCATAGTGCTTTTACCAATGCATAAAATGCATGGAGAAGTCATTTCGAATGACTGGTCCTCAGTGTTGTGAGAACGATGACTGGTTAAAATTTTTGGTGGTTTCTTGTTCAGTCCATAGGCCTACATCATGTGGCAAACCGGTGAGCATGTGGCTCTATTAGTATAGGAGATACCTGAAAACATATCACACTTTTCATCATAGTGCTTTTACCAATGCATAAAATGCATGGAGAAGTCATTTCGAATGACTGGTCCTCAGTGTTGTGAGAACGATGACTGGTTAAAATTTTTGGTGATTTCTTGTTCAGTCCATAGGCCTACATCATGTGGCAAACCGGTGAGCATGTGGCTCTATTAGTATAGGAGATACCTGAAAAACATATCACACTTTTCATCATAGTGCTTTTACCAATGCATAAAATGCATGGAGAAGTCATTTCGAATGACTGGTCCTCAGTGTTGTGAGAACGATGACTGGTTAAAATTTTTGGTGGTTTCATGTTCAGTCCATAGGCCTACATCATGTGGCAAACCGGTGAGCATGTGGCTCTATTAGTATAGGAGATACCTGAAAACATATCACACTTTTCATCATAGTGCTTTTACCAATGCATAAAATGCATGGAGAAGTCATTTCGAATGACTGGTCCTCAGTGTTGTGAGAACGATGACTGGTTAAAATTTTTGGTGGTTTCTTGTTCAGTCCATAGGCCTACATCATGTGGCAAACCGGTGAGCATGTGGCTCTATTAGTATAGGAGATACCTGAAAACATATCACACTTTTCATCATAGTGCTTTTACCAATGCATAAAATGCATGGAGAAGTCATTTCGAATGACTGGTCCTCAGTGTTGTGAGAACGATGACTGGTTAAAATTTTTGGTGGTTTCTTGTTCAGTCTATACGCCTACATCATGTGGCAAACCGGTGAGCATGTGGCTCTATTAGTATAGGAGATACCTGAAAACATATCACACTTTTCATCATAGTGCTTTTACCAATGCATAAAATGCATGGAGAAGTCATTTCGAATGACTGGTCCTCAGTGTTGTGAGAACGATGACTGGTTAAAATTTTTGGTGGTTTCTTGTTCAGTCCATAGGCCTACATCATGTGGCAAACCGGTGAGCATGTGGCTCTATTAGTATAGGAGATACCTGAAAACATATCACACTTTTCATCATAGTGCTTTTACCAATGCATAAAATGCATGGAGAAGTCATTTCGAATGACTGGTCCTCAGTGTTGTGAGAACGATGACTGGTTAAAATTTTTGGTGGTTTCTTGTTCAGTCCATAGGCCTACATCATGTGGCAAACCGGTGAGCATGTGGCTCTATTAGTATAGGAGATACCTGAAAACATATCACACTTTTCATCATAGTGCTTTTACCAATGCATAAAATGCATGGAGAAGTCATTTTCGAATGACTGGTCCTCAGTGTTGTGAGAACGATGACTGGTTAAAATTTTTGGTGGTTTCTTGCTCAGTCCATAGGCCTACATCATGTGGCAAACCGGTGAGCATGTGGCTCTATTAGTATAGGAGATACCTGAAAACATATCACACTTTTCATCATAGTGCTTTTACCAATGCATAAAATGCATGGAGAAGTCATTTCGAATGACTGGTCCTCAGTGTTGTGAGAACGATGACTGGTTAAAATTTTTGGTGGTTTCTTGTTCAGTCCATAGGCCTACATCATGTGGCAAACCGGTGAGCATGTGGCTCTATTAGTATAGGAGATACCTGAAAACATATCACACTTTTCATCATAGTGCTTTTACCAATGCATAAAATGCATGGAGAAGTCATTTCGAATGACTGGTCCTCAGTGTTGTGAGAATGATGACTGGTTAAAATTTTTGGTGGTTTCTTGTTCAGTCCATAGGCCTACATCATGTGGCAAACCGGTGAGCATGTGGCTCTATTAGTATAGGAGATACCTGAAAACATATCACACTTTTCATCATAGTGCTTTTACCAATGCATAAAATGCATGGAGAAGTCATTTCGAATGACTGGTCCTCAGTGTTGTGAGATCGATGACTGGTTAAAATTTTTGGTGGTTTCTTGTTCAGTCCATAGGCCTACATCATGTGGCAAACCGGTGAGCATGTGGCTCTATTAGTATAGGAGATACCTGAAAACATATCACACTTTTCATCATAGTGCTTTTACCAATGCATAAAATGCATGGAGAAGTCATTTCGAATGACTGGTCCTCAGTGTTGTGAGAACGATGACTGGTTAAAATTTTTGGTGGTTTCTTGTTCAGTCCATAGGCCTACATCATGTGGCAAACCGGTGAGCATGTGGCTCTATTAGTATAGGAGATACCTGAAAACATATCACACTTTTTCATCATAGTGCTTTTACCAATGCATAAAATGCATGGAGAAGTCATTTCGAATGACTGGTCCTCAGTGTTGTGAGAACGATGACTGGTTAAAATTTTTGGTGGTTTCTTGTTCAGTCCATAGCCTACATCATGTGGCAAACCGGTGAGCATGTGGCTCTATTAGTATAGGAGATACCTGAAAACATATCACACTTTTCATCATAGTGCTTTTACCAATGCATAAAATGCATGGAGAAGTCATTTCGAATGACTGGTCCTCAGTGTTGTGAGAACGATGACTGGTTAAAATTTTTGGTGGTTTCTTGTTCAGTCCATAGGCCTACATCATGTGGCAAACCGGTGAGCATGTGGCTCTATTAGTATAGGAGATACCTGAAAACATATCACACTTTTCATCATAGTGCTTTTACCAATGCATAAAATGCATGGAGAAGTCATTTCGAATGACTGGTCCTCAGTGTTGTGAGAACGATGACTGGTTAAAATTTTTGGTGGTTTCTTGCTCAGTCCATAGGCCTACATCATGTGGCAAACCGGTGAGCATGTGGCTCTATTAGTATAGGAGATACCTGAAAACATATCACAATTTTCATCATAGTGCTTTTACCAATGCATAAAATGCATGGAGAAGTCATTTCGAATGACTGGTCCTCAGTGTTGTGAGAACGATGACTGGTTAAAATTTTTGGTGGTTTCTTGTTCAGTCCATAGCCTACATCATGTGGCAAACCGGTGAGCATGTGCTCTATTAGTATAGGAGATACCTGAAAACATATCACACTTTTCATCATAGTGCTTTTACCAATGCATAAAATGCATGGAGAAGTCATTTCGAATGACTGGTCCTCAGTGTTGTGAGAACGATGACTGGTTAAAATTTTTGGTGGTTTCTTGTTCAGTCCATAGGCCTACATCATGTGGCAAACCGGTGAGCATGTGGCTCTATTAGTATAGGAGATACCTGAAAACATATCACACTTTTCATCATAGTGCTTTTACCAATGCATAAAATGCATGGAGAAGTCATTTCGAATGACTGGTCCTCAGTGTTGTGAGAACGATGACTGGTTAAAATTTTGGTGGTTTCTTGTTCAGTCCATAGGCCTACATCATGTGGCAAACCGGTGAGCATGTGGCTCTATTAGTATAGGAGATACCTGAAAACATATCACACTTTTCATCATAGTGCTTTTACCAATGCATAAAATGCATGGAGAAGTCATTTCGAATGACTGGTCCTCAGTGTTGTGAGAACGATGACTGGTTAAAATTTTGGTGGTTTCTTGTTCAGTCCATAGGCCTACATCATGTGGCAAACCGGTGAGCATGTGGCTCTATTAGTATAGGAGATACCTGAAAACATATCACACTTTTCATCATAGTGCTTTTTACCAATGCATAAAATGCATGGAGAAGTCATTTCGAATGACTGGTCCTCAGTGTTGTGAGAACGATGACTGGTTAAAATTTTTGGTGGTTTCTTGTTCAGTCCATAGGCCTACATCATGTGGCAAACCGGTGAGCATGTGGCTCTATTAGTATAGGAGATACCTGAAAACATATCACACTTTTCATCATAGTGCTTTTACCAATGCATAAAATGCATGGAGAAGTCATTTCGAATGACTGGTCCTCAGTGTTGTGAGAACGATGACTGGTTAAAATTTTTGGTGGTTTCTTGTTCAGTCCATAGGCCTACATCATGTGGCAAACCGGGTGAGCATGTGGCTCTATTAGTATAGGAGATACCTGAAAACATATCACACTTTTCATCATAGTGCTTTTACCAATGCATAAAATGCATGGAGAAGTCATTTCGAATGACTGGTCCTCAGTGTTGTGAGAACGATGACTGGTTAAAATTTTTGGTGGTTTCTTGTTCAGTCCATAGGCCTACATCATGTGGCAAACCGGTGAGCATGTGGCTCTATTAGTATAGGAGATACCTGAAAACATATCACAATTTTCATCATAGTGCTTTTACCAATGCATAAAATGCATGGAGAAGTCATTTCGAATGACTGGTCCTCAGTGTTGTGAGAACGATGACTGGTTAAAATTTTTGGTGGTTTCTTGTTCAGTCCATAGGCCTACATCATGTGGCAAACCGGTGAGCATGTGGCTCTATTAGTATAGGAGATACCTGAAAACATATCACACTTTTCATCATAGTGCTTTTACCAATGCATAAAATGCATGGAGAAGTCATTTCGAATGACTGGTCCTCAGTGTTGTGAGAACGATGACTGGTTAAAATTTTTGGTGGTTTCTTGTTCAGTCCATAGGCCTACATCATGTGGCAAACCGGTGAGCATGTGGCTCTATTAGTATAGGAGATACCTGAAAACATATCACACTTTTCATCATAGTGCTTTTACCAATGCATAAAATGCATGGAGAAGTCATTTCGAATGACTGGTCCTCAGTGTTGTGAGAACGATGACTGGTTAAAATTTTTGGTGGTTTCTTGTTCAGTCCATAGGCCTACATCATGTGGCAAACCGGTGAGCATGTGGCTCTATTAGTATAGGAGATACCTGAAAACATATCACACTTTTCATCATAGTGCTTTTACCAATGCATAAAATGCATGGAGAAGTCATTTCGAATGACTGGTCCTCAGTGTTGTGAGAACGATGACTGGTTAAAATTTTTGGTGGTTTCTTGTTCAGTCCATAGGCCTACATCATGTGGCAAACCGGTGAGCATGTGGCTCTATTAGTATAGGAGATACCTGAAAACATATCACACTTTTCATCATAGTGCTTTTACCAATGCATAAAATGCATGGAGAAGTCATTTCGAATGACTGGTCCTCAGTGTTGTAGAGAACGATGACTGGTTAAAATTTTTGGTGGTTTCTTGTTCAGTCCATAGGCCTACATCATGTGGCAAACCGGTGAGCATGTGGCTCTATTAGTATAGGAGATACCTGAAAAACATATCACACTTTTCATCATAGTGCTTTTACCAATGCATAAAATGCATGGAGAAGTCATTTCGAATGACTGGTCCTCAGTGTTGTGAGAACGATGACTGGTTAAAATTTTTGGTGGTTTCTTGTTCAGTCCATAGGCCTACATCATGTGGCAAACCGGTGAGCATGTGGCTCTATTAGTATAGGAGATACCTGAAAACATATCACACTTTTCATCATAGTGCTTTTACCAATGCATAAAATGCATGGAGAAGTCATTTCGAATGACTGGTCCTCAGTGTTGTGAGAACGATGACTGGTTAAAATTTTTGGTGGTTTCTTGTTCAGTCCATAGGCCTTACATCATGTGGCAAACCGGTGAGCATGTGGCTCTATTAGTATAGGAGATACCTGAAAACATATCACAATTTTCATCATAGTGCTTTTACCAATGCATAAAATGCATGGAGAAGTAAATTTCGAATGACTGGTCCCTCAGTGTTGTGAGAACGATGACTGGTTAAAATTTTTGGTGGTTTCTTGTTCAGTCCATAGGCCTACATCATGTGGCAAACGGTGAGCATGTGGCTCTATTAGTATAGGAGATACCTGAAAACATATCACACTTTTCATCATAGTGCTTTTACCAATGCATAAAATGCATGGAGAAGTCATTTCGAATGACTGGTCCTCAGTGTTGTGAGAACGATGACTGGTTAAAATTTTTGGTGGTTTCTTGTTCAGTCCATAGGCCTACATCATGTGGCAACCGGTGAGCATGTGGCTCTATTAGTATAGGAGATACCTGAAAACATATCACACTTTTCATCATAGTGCTTTTACCAATGCATAAAATGCATGGAGAAGTCATTTCGAATGACTGGTCCTCAGTGTTGTGAGAACGATGACTGGTTAAAATTTTTGGTGGTTTCTTGTTCAGTCCATAGGCCTACATCATGTGGCAAACCGGTGAGCATGTGGCTCTATTAGTATAGGAGATACCTGAAAACATATCACACTTTTCATCATAGTGCTTTTACCAATGCATAAAATGCATGGAGAAGTCATTTCGAATGACTGGTCCTCAGTGTTGTGAGAACGATGACTGGTTAAAATTTTTGGTGGTTTCTTGTTCAGTCCATAGGCCTACATCATGTGGCAAACCGGTGAGCATGTGGCTCTATTAGTATAGGAGATACCTGAAAACATATCACACTTTTCATCATAGTGCTTTTACCAATGCATAAAATGCATGGAGAAGTCATTTCGAATGACTGGTCCTCAGTGTTGTGAGAACGATGACTGGTTAAAATTTTGGTGGTTTCTTGTTCAGTCCATAGGCCTACATCATGTGGCAAACCGGTGAGCATGTGGCTCTATTAGTATAGGAGATACCTGAAAACATATCACACTTTTCATCATAGTGCTTTTACCAATGCATAAAATGCATGGAGAAGTCATTTCGAATGACTGGTCCTCAGTGTTGTGAGAACGATGACTGGTTAAAATTTTTGGTGGTTTCTTGTTCAGTCCATAGGCCTACATCATGTGGCAAACCGGTGAGCATGTGGCTCCTATTAGTATAGGAGATACCTGAAACATATCACACTTTTCATCATAGTGCTTTTACCAATGCATAAAATGCATGGAGAAGTCATTTCGAATGACTGGTCCTCAGTGTTGTGAGAACGATGACTGGTTAAAATTTTTGGTGGTTTCTTGCTCAGTCCATAGGCCTACATCATGTGGCAAACCGGTGAGCATGTGGCTCTATTAGTATAGGAGATACCTGAAAACATATCACACTTTTCATCATAGTGCTTTTACGAATGCATAAAATGCATGGAGAAGTCATTTCGAATGACTGGTCCCTCAGTGTTGTGAGAACGATGACTGGTTAAAATTTTTGGTGGTTTCTTGTTCAGTCCATAGGCCTACATCATGTGGCAAACCGGTGAGCATGTGGCTCTATTAGTATAGGAGATACCTGAAAAACATATCACAATTTTCATCATAGTGCTTTTACCAATGCATAAAATGCATGGAGAAGTCATTTCGAATGACTGGTCCTCAGTGTTGTGAGAACGATGACTGGTTAAAATTCTTGGTGGTTTCTTGTCACAGTCCATAGGCCTACATCATGTGGCAAACCGGTGAGCATGTGGCTCTATTAGTATAGGAGATACCTGAAAACATATCACACTTTTCATCATAGTGCTTTTACCAATGCATAAAATGCATGGAGAAGTCATTTCGAATGACTGGTCCTCAGTGTTGTGAGAACGATGACTGGTTAAAATTTTTGGTGGTTTCTTGTTCAGTCCATAGGCCTACATCATGTGGCAAACCGGTGAGCATGTGGCTCTATTAGTATAGGAGATACCTGAAAACATATCACACTTTTCATCATAGTGCTTTTACCAATGCATAAAATGCATGGAGAAGTCATTTCGAATGACTGGTCCTCAGTGTTGTGAGAACGATGACTGGTTAAAATTTTTGGTGGTTTCTTGTTCAGTCCATAGGCCTACATCATGTGGCAAACCGGTGAGCATGTGGCTCTATTAGTATAGGAGATACCTGAAAACATATCACACTTTTCATCATAGTGCTTTTACCAATGCATAAAATGCATGGAGAAGTCATTTCGAATGACTGGTCCTCAGTGTTGTGAGAACGATGACTGGTTAAAATTTTTTGGTGGTTTCTTGCTCAGTCCATAGGCCTACATCATGTGGCAAACCGGTGAGCATGTGGCTCTATTAGTAATAGGAGATACCTGAAAACATATCACACTTTTCATCATAGTGCTTTTACCAATGCATAAAATGCATGGAGAAGTCATTTCGAATGACTGGTCCTCAGTGTTGTGAGAACGATGACTGGTTAAAATTTTTGGTGGTTTCTTGCTCAGTCCATAGGCCTACATCATGTGGCAAACCGGTGAGCATGTGGCTCTATTAGTATAGGAGATACCTGAAAACATATCACACTTTTCATCATAGTGCTTTTACCAATGCATAAAATGCATGGAGAAGATATTTTCGAATGACTGGTCCTCAGTGTTGTGAGAACGATGACTGGTTAAAATTTTTGGTGGTTTCTTGTTCAGTCCATAGGCCTACATCATGTGGCAAACCGGTGAGCATGTGGCTCTATTAGTATAGGAGATACCTGAAAACATATCACACTTTTCATCATAGTGCTTTTACCAATGCATAAAATGCATGGAGAAGTCATTTCGAATGACTGGTCCTCAGTGTTGTGAGAACGATGACTGGTTAAAATTTTTGGTGGTTTCTTGTTCAGTCCATAGGCCTACATCATGTGGCAAACCGGTGAGCATGTGGCTCTATTAGTATAGGAGATACCTGAAAACATATCACACTTTTCATCATAGTGCTTTTACCAATGCATAAAATGCATGGAGAAGTCATTTCGAATGACTGGTCCTCAGTGTTGTGAGAACGATGACTGGTTAAAATTTTTGGTGGTTTCTTGTTCAGTCCATAGGCCTACATCATGTGGCAAACCGGTGAGCATGTGGCTCTATTAGTATAGGAGATACCTGAAAACATCATCACTTTTCATCATAGTGCTTTTACCAATGCATAAAATGCATGGAGAAGTCATTTCGAATGACTGGTCCTCAGTGTTGTGAGAACGATGACTGGTTAAAATTTTTGGTGGTTTCTTGTTCAGTCCATAGGCCTACATCATGTGGCAAACCGGTGAGCATGTGGCTCTATTAGTATAGGAGATACCTGAAAACATATCACACTTTTCATCATAGTGCTTTTACCAATGCATAAAATGCATGGAGAAGTCATTTCGAATGACTGGTCCTCAGTGTTGTGAGAACGATGACTGGTTAAAATTTTTGGTGGTTTCTTGTTCAGTCCATAGGCCTACATCATGTGGCAAACCGGTGAGCATGTGGCTCTATTAGTATAGGAGATACCTGAAAACATATCACACTTTTCATCATAGTGCTTTTACCAATGCATAAAATGCATGGAGAAGTCATTTCGAATGACTGGTCCTCAGTGTTGTGAGAACGATGACTGGTTAAAATTTTTGGTGGTTTCTTGTTCAGTCCATAGGCCTACATCATGTGGCAAACCGGTGAGCATGTGGCTCTATTAGTATAGGAGATACCTGAAAACATATCACACTTTTCATCATAGTGCTTTTACCAATGCATAAAATGCATGGAGAAGTCATTTCGAATGACTGGTCCTCAGTGTTGTGAGAACGATGACTGGTTAAAATTTTTGGTGGTTTCTTGTTCAGTCCATAGGCCTACATCATGTGGCAAACCGGTGAGCATGTGGCTCTATTAGTATAGGAGATACCTGAAAACATATCACACTTTTCATCATAGTGCTTTTACCAATGCATAAAATGCATGGAGAAGTCATTTCGAATGACTGGTCCTCAGTGTTGTGAGAACGATGACTGGTTAGAATTTTTGGTGGTTCTTGTTCAGTCCATAGGCCTACATCATGTGGCAAACCGGTGAGCATGTGGCTCTATTAGTATAGGAGATACCTGAAAACATATCACACTTTTCATCATAGTGCTTTTACCAATGCATAAAATGCATGGAGAAGTCATTTCGAATGACTGGTCCTCAGTGTTGTGAGAACGATGACTGGTTAAAATTTTTGGTGGTTTCTTGTTCAGTCCATAGGCCTACATCATGTGGCAAACCGGTGAGCATGTGGCTCTATTAGTATAGGAGATACCTGAAAACATATCACACTTTTCATCATAGTGCTTTTACCAATGCATAAAATGCATGGAGAAGTCATTTCGAATGACTGGTCCTCAGTGTTGTGAGAACGATGACTGGTTAAAATTTTTGGTGGTTTCTTGTTCAGTCCATAGGCCTACATCATGTGGCAAACCGGTGAGCATGTGGGCTCTATTAGTATAGGAGATACCTGAAACATATCACACTTTTCATCATAGTGCTTTTACCAATGCATAAAATGCATGGAGAAGTCATTTCGAATGACTGGTCCTCATTGTTGTGAGAACGATGACTGGTTAAAATTTTTGGTGGTTTCTTGTTCAGTCCATAGGCCTACATCATGTGGCAAACCGGTGAGCATGTGGCTCTATTAGTATAGGAGATACCTGAAAACATCACACTTTTCATCATAGTGCTTTTACCAATGCATAAAATGCATGGAGAAGTCATTTCGAATGACTGGTCCTCAGTGTTGTGAGAACGATGACTGGTTAAAATTTTTGGTGGTTTCTTGTTCAGTCCATAGGCCTACATCATGTGGCAAACCGGTGAGCATGTGGCTCTATTAGTATAGGAGATACCTGAAAACATATCACACTTTTCATCATAGTGCTTTTACCAATGCATAAAATGCATGGAGAAGTCATTTCGAATGACTGGTCCTCAGTGTTGTGAGAACGATGACTGGTTAGAATTTTTGGTGGTTTCTTGTTCAGTCCATAGGCCTACATCATGTGGCAAACCGGTGAGCATGTGGCTCTATTAGTATAGGAGATACCTGAAAACATATCACACTTTTCATCATAGTGCTTTTACCAATGCATAAAATGCATGGAGAAGTCATTTCGAATGACTGGTCCTCAGTGTTGTGAGAACGATGACTGGTTAAAATTTTTGGTGGTTTCTTGTTCAGTCCATAGGCCTACATCATGTGGCAAACCGGTGAGCATGTGGCTCTATTAGTATAGGAGATACCTGAAAACATATCACACTTTTCATCATAGTGCTTTTACCAATGCATAAAATGCATGGAGAAGTCATTTCGAATGACTGGTCCTCAGTGTTGTGAGAACGATGACTGGTTAAAATTTTTGGTGGTTTCTTGTTCAGTCCATCGGCCTACATCATGTGGCAAACCGGTGAGCATGTGGCTCTATTAGTATAGGAGATACCTGAAAACATATCACACTTTTCATCATAGTGCTTTTACCAATGCATAAAATGCATGGAGAAGTCATTTCGAATGACTGGTCCTCAGTGTTGTGAGAACGATGACTGGTTAAAATTTTTGGTGGTTTCTTGTTCAGTCCATAGGCCTACATCATGTGGCAAACCGGTGAGCATGTGGCTCTATTAGTATAGGAGATACCTGAAAACATATCACACTTTTCATCATAGTGCTTTTACCAATGCATAAAATGCATGGAGAAGTCATTTCGAATGACTGGTCCTCAGTGTTGTGAGAACGATGACTGGTTAAAATTTTTGGTGGTTTCTTGTTCAGTCCACAGGCCTACATCATGTGGCAAACCGGTGAGCATGTGGCTCTATTAGTATAGGAGATACCTGATTATATACAGATGATCAGGTTTTTAAATACATCAGATAGGGATTGCATACATTAGTTAGTACTGCTCTGATAAGGGTATACCGTGAAGATTGGTAGAGCAGCTTAGTATACATTTTTTGCAAAAAACGTATCAACCAAATACCCTGTTTTTTACATCTTTTACTAGCACTTGCGGATTACTGCAACATTTTTTCAAACTGAGTGTTTTTGGTTTTACTATTCTCTTTTGTGTCTTCAGGTTTCTTGGTGGTGTGTGAACATGATCATACAGACTTGTTCACTGTGCAAGTAGCCCATGTGTTCCTGTACTCTACACTCTATACCCTACACTCTATACCCTACACTCCATACCGTACACTCTATACCCTACACTCTACACTCTATACCCTACACTCTTTACGCCACACTCTATACCCTACAGTCTATACCCTACACTCTATACCCTACACTCTACACTCTATACCATACACTCTACACTCTATACCCTACACTCTATCCCCTACACTCTATACCCTACACCCTACACTCTATACCCTACACTCTATACCCTACACTCAACACCCTACACTCTACACCCTACACCCTACACTCTATACCCTACACTCTACACTTTATACACTACACTCTATACCCTACACTCTATACCCTGCACTCTACACCCTGCACTCTACACCCAACACTCTAAACCCTACACTCGATACCCTACACTTTATACCCTACACTCTACACTCTATACCCTACACTCTATAGCCTACACTCTATACCCTACAGTATATACCCTACACTCTATACCCTACACTCTACACCTTACACTCTACACTCTATTCCCTACACTCTATACCCTACACTCTATACCCTACACTCTATACCCTACACTCTACACTCTATACCCTACACCCTACACTCTATACCCTACACTCTACACTCTATATCCTACACTCTATACCCTGCACTCTACACCCTGCACTCTACACCCAACACTCTATACCCTACACTCTACACCCTACGCTCTATACCCTACACTCGATAACCTACACTCCACACTCTATACCATACACTCTACACCCTACACTCTAATCCCTACACTCTACACTCTATACCCTACACTCTATACCATACACTCTATACCCTACACTCTATACCATACACTCTATACCATATTGATACGTTTTTTGCAAAAAATGTATACTAAGCTGCTCTACCAATCTTCACGGTATACCCTTATCAGAGCAGTCCTAACTAATGTATGCAATCCCTATCTGATGTATTTAAAAACCTGATCATCTGTATATAACCTGTGTGAACAGGGTTCACAGTGTAGAGTGTAGGGTATAGAATGTAGGGTATAGAGTGTAGGGTATAGAGTGTAGGGAATAGAGTGTAGAGTGTAAGGTATAGAGTGTAGAGTGTAGGGTATAGACGGTAGGGTGTAGAGTGTAGGGAGTAGAGTGTAGGGTATAGAGTGTAGAGTGTAGGGTATAGAGTGCAGGGTATAGAGTGTAGGGTGTAGAGCGTAGGCTATAGAGTTTAGGGTATAGAGTGTAGAGTGTAGGGTATAGAGTGTAGGGTATAGAGTGTAGGGTATAGAGTGTAGGGTATAGAGTGTAGAGTGTAGGGTATAGAGTGTAGGGTATAGATTGCAGGTTGTAGAGTGCAGGTTGTAGAGTGTAGGGTATAGAGTGTAGTGTATAGAGTGTAGGGTATAGAGTGTAGGGTATAGAGTGTAGGGTATAAAGTGTAGAGTGTAGGGTATAGAGTGTATAGTGTAGGGTATAGAGTGTAGGGTATAGAGTGTAGGGTATAGAGTGTATAGTGTAGGGTATAGAGTGTATGCTATAGAGTGTATGGTGTAGAGTGTATGGTATAGAGTGTAGGGTGTAGAGTGTATGGTATAGAGTGTAGGGTGTAGAGTGTAGGGTATAGAGTGTAGGGTATAGAGTGTAGGGTATAGAGTGTAGGGTATAGAGTGTAGGGTAAAGAGTGTAGAGTGTAGGGTACAGAGTGCAGGGTGTAGAGTGTAGGGTATAGAGTGTAGAGTGTAGGGTGTAGAGTGTAGGGTGTAGAGTGTAGGGTATAGAGTGTAGAGTGTAGAGTGTAGGGTGTAGGGTATAGAGTGTAGGGTATAGAGTGTAGGGTATAGAGTGTAGGGTATAGGGTGTAGGGATTAGAGTGTAGGGATTAGAGTGTAGGGATTAGAGTGTAGGGTGTAGAGTGTAGGGTATAGAGTGTAGGGTATAGAGTGTAGGGTATAGAGTGTAGGGTATAGAGTGCAGGTTGTAGAGTGTAGGGTATAGAGTGTAGGGTAAAGAGTGTAGAGTGTAGGGTACAGAGTGCAGGGTGTAGAGTGTAGGGTATAGAGTGTAGGGTGTAGGGTGTAGAGTGTAGGGTATAGAGTGTAGAGTGTAGGGTGTAGAGTGTAGGGTGTAGGGTATAGGGTGTAGGGTATAGAGTGTAGGGTATAGAGTGTAGGGTATAGAGTGTAGAGTGTAGGGATTAGAGTGTAGGGTATAGAGTGTAGGCTATAGAGTGTAGGGTGTAGAGTGTAGGGTATAGAGTGTATGGTATAGAGTGTAGGGTATAGAGTGTAGGGTATAGAGTGTATGTTATAGAGTGTAGGGTATAGAGTGTAGAGTGTAGGGTATAGAGTTTAGAGTGTAGGGTATAGAGTGTAGGGTATAGAGTGTAAGGTATAGAGTGTAGAGTGTAGGGTATAGAGTGTAGGGTATAGAGTGTAGGGTATAGAGTGTAGGGTGTAGAGTGTAGGGTAAAGAGTGTAGAGTGTAGGGTACAGAGTGCAGGGTGTAGAGTGTAGGGTATAGAGTGTAGGGTGTAGAGTGTAGGGTATAGAGTGTAGAGTGTAGAGTGTAGGGTGTAGGGTATAGAGTGTAGGGTATAGAGTGTAGGGAATAGAGTGTAGAGTGTAGAGTGTAGGGTGTAGAGTGTAGGGTATAGAGTGTAGGGTATAGAGTGTAGGGTATAGAGTGTAGGGTGTAGGGATTAGAGTGTAGGGATTAGAGTGTAGGGTGTAGAGTGTAGGGTGTAGAGTGTAGGGTATAGAGTGTAGGGTATAGAGTGTAGGGTATAGAGTGTAGGGTATAAAGCGTAGAGTGTAGGGTATAGAGTGTATAGTGTAGGGTATAGAGTGTAGGGTATAGAGTGTAGGGTATAGAGTGTAGGGTATAGGGTATAGAGTGTAGGGTGTAGAGTGTAGGGTGTAGGGTGTAGAGTGTATGGTATAAAGTGTAGGGTATAGAGTGTAGGGATTAGAGTGTAGGGTATAGAGTGTAGGGTATAGAGTGTAGGGTATAGAGTGTAGGGTGTAGAGTGTAGAGTGTAGGGTATAGAGTGTAGAGTGTAGGGTATAGAGTAGAGTGTAGAGTGTAGGGTATAGAGTGTAGAGTGTAGCGGATAGAATGTAGGGTATAGAGTGTAAGGTGTAGAGTGTAGGGTATAGAGTGTATGGTATAGAGTGTGGGGTATAAAGTGTAGAGTTTAGGGTATGGAGTGTAGGGTATAGAGTGTATGGTATAGAGTGTAGGGTATAAAGTGTAGAGTGTAGGGTATAGAGTGTAGGGTATAGAGTGTAGAGTGTAGGGTAAAGAGTGTAGGGTATAGAGTGTAGGGAATAGAGTGTAGAGTGTAGGGTATAGAGTGTAGAGTATAGAGTGCAGGTTGTAGAGTGTAGGGTATAGAGTGTATGGTATAGAGTGTAGGGTATAAAGTGTAGAGTGTAGTGTATAGAGTGTAGGGTATAGAGTGTAGGGTATAGAGTGTAGGGTAAAGAGTGTAGAGTGTAGGGTACAGAGTGCAGGGTGTAGAGTGTAGGGTATAGAGTGTAGGGTGTAGAGTGTAGGGTATAGAGTGTATGGTGTAGAGTGTAGGGTGTGAGGTATAGAGTGTAGGGTATAGAGTGTAGGGTATAGAGTGTAGAGTGTAGGGTGTAGAGTGTAGGGTATAGAGTGTAGGGTATAGAGCGTAGGGTATAGAGTGTAGGGTGTAGGGATAAGAGTGTAGGGATTAGAGTGTAGGGTGTAGAGTTTAGGGTGTAGAGTGTAGGGTATAGAGTGTAGGGTATAAAGCGTAGAGTGTAGGGTATAGAGTGTATAGTGTAGGGTATAGAGTGTAGGGTATAGAGTGTAGGGTATAGAGTGTAGGGTATAGGGTATAGAGTGTAGGGTGTAGAGTGTAGGGTGTAGGGTGGAGAGTGTATGGTATAGAGTGTAGGGTATAGAGAGTAGGGATTAGAGAGTAGGGTATAGAGTGTAGGGTATATAGTGTAGGGTATAGAGTGTAGGGTGTGAAGTGTAGAGTGTAGGGTATAGAGTGTAGAGTGTAGGGTATAGAGTGTAGGGTATAGAGTAGAGTGTAGAGTGTAGGGTATAGAGTGTAGAGTGTAGGGGATAGAATGTAGGGTATAGAGTGTAAGGTGTAGAGTGTAGGGTATAGAGTGTATGGTATAGAGTGTGGGGTATAAAGTGTAGAGTGTAGGGTATGGAGTGTAGGGTATAGAGTGTATGGTATAGAGTGTAGGGTATAAAGTGTAGAGTGTAGGGTATAGAGTGTAGGGTATAGAGTGTAGAGTGTAGGGTAAAGAGTGTAGGGCATAGAGTGTAGGGTATAGAGTGTAGAGTGTAGGGTATAGAGTGTAGGGTATAGAGTGCAGGTTGTAGAGTGTAGGGTATAGAGTGTATGGTATAGAGTGTAGGGTATAAAGTGTAGAGTGTAGTGTATAGAGTGTAGGGTATAGAGTGTAGGGTATAGAGAGTAGGGTATAGAGTGTAGGCTATAGAGTGTAGAGTGTAGGGTGTAGAGTGTAGGGTATAGAGTGTAGGGTATAGAGTGTAGGGTATAGAGTGTGGAGTAGAGAGTGTAGGGTATAGAGTGTAGGGTATAGAATGTAGAGTGTAGAGTGTAGGGTGTAGAGTGCAAAGTGTAGGGTATAGAGTGTAAGGTATAGAGTGTAGTGTATAGAGTGTATGTTATAGAGTGTAGGGTATAGAGTGTAGAGTTTAGGGTATAGAGTGTAGTGTATAGAGTGTATGGTATAGAGTGTATGGTATATAGTGTAGAGTGTAGGGTATAGAGTGTAGGGTATAGAGTGTAGGGTATAGAGTGTAGGGTATAGAGTGTAGAGTGTAGGGTATAGAGTGTAGGGTATAGAGTGTAGGGTATAGAGTGTAGGGTATAGAGTGTAAGGTATAGAGTGTAGGTTATAGAGTGTAGGGTATAGAGTGTAGGGTATAGAGTGTAGCTTATAGAGCGTAGGGTGTAGGGTATAGAGTGTAGGGTATAGAGTGTAGGGTATAGAGTGTAGAGTGTAGGGTATAGAGTGTATGGTATAGAGCTTAGGGTGTAGAGTGTAGGGTATAGAGTGTAGAGTTTAGGGTATAGAGTGTGGGGCATAGAGTGTATGGTATACAGTGTAGAGTGTAGGGTATAGAGTGTAGGGTAAAGAGTGTAGGGTATAGAGTGTAGAGTGTAGGGTATAGAGTGTAGGGTATAGAGTGCAGGTTGTAGAGTGTAGGGTATAGAGTGTAGGGTATAGCGTGTAGGGTATAAAGTGTAGAGTGTAGGGTATAGAGTGTATAGTGTAGGGTATAGAGTGTAGGGTATAGAGTGTAGGGTATAGAGTGTAGGGTATAGCGTGTATGTTATAGAGTGTAGGGTATAGAGTGTAGAGTGTAGGGTATAGAGTTTAGAGTGTAGGGTATAGAGTGTAGGGTATAGAGTGTAAGGTATATAGTGTAGAGTGTAGGGTATAGAGTGTAGGGTATAGAGTGTAGGGTATAGAGTGTAGGGTAATGAGTGTAGAGTGTAGGGTACAGAGTGCAGGGTGTAGAGTGTAGGGTATAGAGTGTAGAGTGTAGGGTGTAGAGTGTAGGGTGTAGAGTGTAGGGTGTAGAGTGTAGGGTGTAGGGTATAGAGTGTAGGGTATAGAGTGTAGGGTATAGAGTGTAGGGTGTAGAGTGTAGGGTGTAGAGTGTAGGGTATAGAGTGTAGGGTATAGAGTGTAGGTTATAGAGTGTAGGGTGTAGGGATTAGAGTGTAGGGATTAGAGTGTAGGGTGTAGAGTGTAGGGTGTAGAGTGTAGGGTATAGAGTGTAGGGTATAGAGTGTAGGGTATAGAGTGTAGAGTGTAGGGATTAGAGTGTAGGGATTAGAGTGTAGGGTATAGAGTGTAGGGTATAGAGTGTAGGGTATAGAGTGTAGGGTATAGAGTGTAGGGAATAGAGTGTAGAGTGTAGGGTGTAGAATGTAAAGTGTAGGGTATAGAGTGTAGAGTGTAGGGTATAGAGTGTACGGTATGGAGTGTAGGGTATAGAGTGTAGGGTATAGAGTGTAGAGTGTAGGGTATAGAATGTAGGGTATAGAGTGTAGGGTATAGAGTGTAGGGAATAGAGTGTAGAGTGTAAGGTATAGAGTGTAGAGTGTAGGGTATAGACGGTAGGGTGTAGAGTGTAGGGAGTAGAGTGTAGGGTGTAGAGTGTAGGGTATAGAGTGCAGGGTATAGAGTGTAGGGTGTAGAGTGTAGGCTATAGAGTGTAGGGTATAGAGTGTAGAGTGTAGGGTATAGAGTGTAGGTTATAGAGTGTAGGGTATAGAGTGTAGGGTGTAGGGTATAGAGTGTAGAGTGTAGGGTATAGAGTGTAGGGTATAGAGTGTATGGTATAGAGTGTAGGGTATAGAGTGTAGGGAATAGAGTGTAGGGTGTAAGGTGTAGAGTGTAGGGTATAGAGTGTAGGGTATATACTGTAGGGTATAGAGTGTAGGCTATAGAGTGTAGGGTATAGAGTGTAGGGTATAGAGTGTAGGGTATAGAGTGTAGGGTATAGAGTGTAGGGTATAGTGTATAGAGTGTAAGGTGTAGAGTGTAGGGTGTAGAGTGTAGGGTATAGAGTGTAGGGTATAGAGTGTAGGGTGTAGGGTTTAGAGTGTAGGGTATAGAGTGTAGGGTATAGAGTGTAGGGTATAGAGTGTAGAGTGTAGAGTGTATGGTATAGAGTGTAGAGTGTAGGGTATAGAGTGTAGGGTATAGACTGTAGGGTATAGAGTGTGGCGTATAGATTGTAGGGTATAGAGTGTAGAGTGTAGGGTATAGAGTGTACGGTATAGAGTGTAGGGTATAGAGTGTAGGGTATAGAGTGTAGAGTGTAGGGTATAGAATGTAGGGTATAGAGTGTAGGGTATAGAGTGTAGGGAATAGAGTGTAGAGTGTAAGGTATAGAGTGTAGAGTGTAAGGTATAGAGTGTAGAGTGTAGGGTATAGACTGTAGGGTGTAGAGTGTAGGGAGTAGAGTGTAGGGTATAGAGTGTACAGTGTAGGGTATAGAGTGCAGGGTATAGAGTGTAGGGTATAGAGTGTAGAGTGTAGGCTATAGAGTGTAGGGTATAGAGTGTAGAGTGTAGGGTATAGAGTGTAGGGTATAGAGTGTAGGGTATAGAGTGTAGGGTGTAGAGTGTAGGGTATAGAGTGCAGGTTGCAGAGTGTAGGGTATAGAGTGTAGGATGTAGAGTGTAGGGTATAGAGTGTATAGTGTAGTGTATAGAGTGTAGGGTATAGAGTGTAGGGTATAGAGTGTATCGTGTAGGGTATAGAGTGTATGCTATAGATTGTATGGTGTAGAGTGTATGGTGTAGAGTATATGGTGTAGAGTGTAGGGTATAGAGTGTAGGGTATAGAGTGTAGGGTATAGAGTGTAGGGTATAGAGTGTATGTTATAGACTGTAGGGTATAGAGTGTAGAGTGTAGGGTATAGAGTTTAGAGTGTAGTGTAAAGAGTGTAGGGTATAGAGTGTAGGGTATAGAGTGAAGGGTATAGAGTGTAGGGTAAAGAGTGTAGAGTGTAGGGTACAGAGTGCAGGGTGTAGAGTGTAGGGTATAGAGTGTAGGGTGTAGAGTGTAGGGTGTAGGGTATAGAGTGTAGGGTATAGAGTGTAGGGTATGGAGTGTAGGGTATAGAGTGTAGGGTGTAGGGATTAGAGTGTAGGGATTAGAGTGTAGGGTGTAGAGTGTAGGGTATAGAGTGTAGGGTATAGAGTGTAGGGTATAGAGTGTAGAGTGTAGGGATTAGAGTGTAGGGTATAGAGTGTAGGGTATAGAATGTAGGGTATAGAGTGTAGGGTAAAGAGTGTAGAGTGTAGGGTACAGAGTGCAGGGTGTAGAGTGTAGGGAATAGGGTGTAGAGTGTAGGGTGTAGAGTGTAGGGTGTAGAGTGTAGGGTATAGAGTGTAGAGTGTAGGGTGTAGGGTATAGAGTGTAGGGTATAGAGTGTAGGGTATAGAGTGTAGGGTGTAGGGATTAGAGTGTAGGGATTAGAGTGTAGGGATTAGAGTGTAGGGTGTAGAGTGTAGGGTATAGAGTGTAGGGTATAGAGTGTAGGGTATAGATTGTAGAGTGTAGGGATTAGAGTGTAGGGTATAGAGTGTAGGGTATAGAGTAGAGTGTAGAGTGTAGGCTATAGAGTGTAGGCTATAGAGTGTAGGCTATAGAGTGTAGGGTATAGAGTGTAGGGTATAGAGTGTAGGGTATAGAGTGTAAGGTGTAGGGTATAGAGTGTAGGGTATAGAGTGCAGGTTGTAGAGTGTAGGGTATAGAGAGTAGGGTATAAAGTGTAGAGTGTAGGGTATAGAGTGTATAGTGTAGGGTATAGAGTGTAGGGTATAGAGTGTAGGGTATAGAGTGTAGAGTGTAGGGTATAGAGTGTATGCTATAGAGTGTATGGTGTAGAGTGTATGGTATAGAGTGTAGGGTATAGAGTGTAGAGTGTATGGTATAGAGTGTATGGTATAGAGTGTAGGGTATAGAGTGTAGGGTATAGTGTGTAGGGTATAGAGTGTAAGTTATAGAGTGTTGGGTATAGAGTGTAGAGTGTAGGGTATAGAGTTTAGAGTGTAGGGTATAGAGTGTAGGGTATAGAGTGTAAGGTATAGAGTGTAGGGTGTAGAGTGTAGGGTATAGAGTGTAGGGTATAGAGTGTATGGTATAGAGTGTATGGTATAGAGTGTAGGGTATAGAGTGTATGGTATAGAGTGTAGGGTATAGAGTGTAGAGTGTAGGGATTAGAGTGTAGGGTATAGAGTGTAGGGTATAGAGTGTAGAGTGTATGGTATAGAGTGTAGAGTGTAGGTTATAGAGTGTAGGGTATAGAGTGTAGGGTGTAGAGTGTAGGGTATAGAGTGTTGGATGTAGAGTGCAGGGTGTAGAGTGCAGGGTATAGAGTGTAGGATATAGAGTGTAGAGTGTAGGGTATAGAGTGTAGGGTGTAGGGTATAGAGTGTAGAGTGTAGGGTATAGAGTGTAGGGTTTAGAGTGTACGGTATAGAGTGTAGGGAATAGAGTGTAGAGTGTAAGGTGTAGAGTGTAGGGTATAGAGTGTAGGGTATATACTGTAGGGTATAGAGTGTAGGGAATAGAGTGTAGAGTGTAAGGTGTAGAGTGTAGGGTATAGAGTGTAGGGTATATACTGTAGGGTATAGAGTGTAGGCTATAGAGTGTAGGGTATAGAGTGTAGAGTGTACGGTATAGAGTGTAGGGAATAGAGTGTAGAGTGTAAGGTGTAGAGTGTAGGGTATAGAGTGTAGGGTATATATTGTAGGGTATAGAGTGTAGGCTATAGAGTGTAGGGTATAGAAGGTAGAGTGCAGGGTATATAGTGTAGGGTATAGAGTGTAGGGTATAAAGTGTAGAGTGTAGGGTATAGAGTGTATAGTGTAGGGTATAGAGTGTAGGGTATAGAGTGTAGGGTATAGAGTGTAGGGTATAGAGTGTACGGTATAGGGTATAGAGTGTAGGGTGTAGGGTGTAGAGTGTAGGGTGTAGAGTGTAGGGTATAGAGTGTAGGGTATAGAGTGTAGGGTGTAGGGTATAGAGTGTAGGGTATAGAGTGTAGGGTATAGAGTGTAGAGTGTAGAGTGTATGGTATAGAGTGTAGAGTGTAGGGTATAGAGTGTAGGGTATAGACTGTAGGGTATAGAGTGTGGCGTATAGAGTGTAGGGTATAGAGTGTAGAGTGTAGGGTATAGAGTGTACGGTATGGAGTGTAGGGTATAGAGTGTAGGGTATAGAGTGTAGAGTGTAGGGTATAGAATGTAGGGTATAGAGTGTAGGGTATAGAGTGTAGGGAATAGAGTGTAGAGTGTAAGGTATAGAGTGTAGAGTGTAGGGTATAGACTGTAGGGTGTAGAGTGTAGGGAGTAGAGTGTAGGGTATAGAGAGTAGAGTGTAGGGTATAGAGTGCAGGGTATAGAGTGTAGGGTGTAGAGTGTAGGCTATAGAGTGTAGGGTATAGAGTGTAGAGTGTAGGGTATAGAGTGTAGGGTATAGAGTGTAGGGTATAGAGTGTAGGGTATAGAGTGTAGAGTGTAGGGTATAGAGTGTAGGGTATAGATTGCAGGTTGTAGAGTGCAGGTTGTAGAGTGTAGGGTATAGAGTGTAGGGTATAGAGTGTAGGGTATAGAGTGTAGGGTATAGAGTGTAGGGTATAGAGTGTATGTTATAGAGTGTAGGGTATAGAGTGTAGAGTGTAGGGTATAGAGTGTAGGGTATAGATTGCAGGTTGTAGAGTGCAGGTTGTAGAGTGTAGGGTATAGAGTGTAGGGTATAGAGTGTAGGGTATAGAGTGTAGGGTATAAAGTGTAGAGTGTAGGGTATAGAGTATATAGTGTAGGGTATAGAGTGTAGGGTATAGAGTGTAGGGTATAGAGTGTATAGTGTAGGATATAGAGTGTATGCTATAGAGTGTATGGTGTAGAGTGTATGGTATAGAGTGTAGGGTGTAGAGTGTATGGTATAGAGTGTAGGGTGTAGAGTGTATGGTATAGAGTGTAGGGAATAGAGTGTATGTTATAGAGTGTGGGGTATAGAGTGTAGAGTGTAGGGTATAGAGTTTAGAGTGTAGGGTATAGAGTGTAGGGTATAGAGTGTAGGGTATAGAGTGTAGGGTAAAGAGTGTAGAGTGTAGGGTACAGAGTGCTGGGTGTAGAGTGTAGGGTATAGAATGTAGAGTGTAGGGTGTAGAGTGTAGGGTGTAGAGTATAGGGTATAGAGTGTAGAGTGTAGGGTGTAGAGTGTAGGGTGTAGGGTATAGAGTGTAGGGTATAGAGTGTAGGGTATAGAGTGTAGGGTATAGAGTGTAGGGTATTGGGTGTAGGGATTAGAGTGTAGGGATTAGAGTGTAGGGATTAGAGTGTAGGGTGTAGAGTGTAGGGTATAGAGTGTAGGGTATAGAGTGTAGGGTGTAGGGATTAGAGTGTAGGGTATAGAGTGTAGGGTAAAGAGTGTAGAGTGTAGGGTACAGAGTGCAGGGTGTAGAGTGTAGGGTGTAGGGTGTAGACTGTAGGGTATAGAGTGTAGAGTGTAGGGTGTAGAGTGTAGGGTGTAGGGTATAGAGTTTAGGGTATAGAGTGTAGGATATAGAGTGTAGGGTATAGAGTGTAGGGTATAGAGTGTAGGGTGTAGGGATTAGAGTGTAGGGATTAGAGTGTAGGGATTAGAGTGTAGGGTGTAGAGTGTAGGGTGTAGAGTGTAGGGTATAGAGTGTATGGTATAGAGTGTAGGGTATAGAGTGAAGAGTGTAGGGATTAGAGTGTAGGGATTAGAGTGTAGGGTATAGAGTGTAGGGTATAGAGTAGAGTGTAGAGTGTAGGCTATAGAGTGTAGGGTATAGAGTGTAGAGTGTAGGGTATAGAGTGTAGGGTATAGAGTGTAGGGTATAGAGTGTAGGGTATAGAGTGTAGGGTGTAGGGTATAGAGTGTAGGGTATAGAGTGAAAGGTATAGAGTGTAGAGTGTAGGGTATAGAGTGTATGCTATAGAGTGTATGGTGTAGAGTGTATGGTATAGAGTGTAGGGTAAAGAGTGTAGAGTGTATGGTATAGAGTGTATGGTATAGATTGTAGGGTTTAGAGTGTAGGGTATAGAGTGTAGGGTATAGAGTGTATGGTATAGAGTGTAGGGTATAGAGTGTAGAGTGTAGGGATTAGAGTGTAGGGTATAGAGTGTAGGGTATAGAGTGTAGGCTATAGAGTGTAGGGTGTAGAGTGTAGGGTATAGAGTGTATGGTATAGAGTGTAGGGTATAGAGTGTAGGGTATAGAGTGTATGTTATAGAGTGTAGGTTATAGAGTGTAGAGTGTAGGGTATGGAGTTTAGAGTGTAGGGTATAGAGTGTAGGGTATAGAGTGTAAGGTGTAGAGTGTAGGGTGTAGAGTGTAGGGTATAGAGTGTAGGGTATAGAGTGTAGGGTATAGAGTGTATGGTATAGAGTGTATGGTATAGAGTTTATGGTATAGAGTGTAGGGTATAGAGTGTATGGTATAGAGTGTAGGGTATAGAGTGTAGAGTGTAGGGATTAGAGTGTAGGGTATAGAGTGTAGGGTAAAGAGTGTAGAGTGTAGGGTACAGAGTGCAGGGTGTAGAGTGTAGGGTGTAGGGTGTAGACTGTAGGGTATAGAGTGTAGAGTGTAGGGTGTAGAGTGTAGGGTGTAGGGTATAGAGTTTAGGGTACAGAGTGTAGGATATAGAGTGTAGGGTATAGAGTGTAGGGTATAGAGTGTAGGGTGTAGGGATTAGAGTGTAGGGATTAGAGTGTAGGGATTAGAGTGTAGGGTGTAGAGTGTAGGGTGTAGAGTGTAGGGTATAGAGTGTATGGTATAGAGTGTAGGGTATAGAGTGAAGAGTGTAGGGATTAGAGTGTAGGGATTAGAGTGTAGGGTATAGAGTGTAGGGTATAGAGTAGAGTGTAGAGTGTAGGCTATAGAGTGTAGGGTATAGAGTGTAGAGTGTAGGGTATAGAGTGTAGGGTATAGAGTGTAGGGTATAGAGTGTAGGGTATAGAGTGTAGGGTGTAGGGTATAGAGTGTAGGGTATAGAGTGCAAGGTATAGAGTGTAGAGTGTAGGGTATAGAGTGTATGCTATAGAGTGTATGGTGTAGAGTGTATGGTATAGAGTGTAGGGTAAAGAGTGTAGAGTGTATGGTATAGAGTGTATGGTATAGAGTGTAGGGTTTAGAGTGTAGGGTATAGAGTGTAGGGTATAGAGTGTATGGTATAGAGTGTAGGGTATAGAGTGTAGAGTGTAGGGATTAGAGTGTAGGGTATAGAGTGTAGGGTATAGAGTGTAGGCTATAGAGTGTAGGGTGTAGAGTGTAGGGTATAGAGTGTATGGTATAGAGTGTAGGGTATAGAGTGTAGGGTATAGAGTGTATGTTATAGAGTGTAGGTTATAGAGTGTAGAGTGTAGGGTATGGAGTTTAGAGTGTAGGGTATAGAGTGTAGGGTATAGAGTGTAAGGTGTAGAGTGTAGGGTGTAGAGTGTAGGGTATAGAGTGTAGGGTATAGAGTGTAGGGTATAGAGTGTATGGTATAGAGTGTATGGTATAGAGTTTATGGTATAGAGTGTAGGGTATAGAGTGTATGGTATAGAGTGTAGGGTATAGAGTGTAGAGTGTAGGGATTAGAGTGTAGGGTATAGAGTGTAGGGTATAGAGTGTAGGCTATAGAGTGTAGGGTATAGAGTGTAGGGTATAGAGTGTAGGGTATAGAGTGTAGGCTATAGAGTGTAGGGTGTAGAGTGTAGGGTATAGAGTGTAGGGTATAGAGTGTATGGTATAGAGTGTATGGTATAGAGTGTATGGTATAGAGTGTAGGGTAAAGAGTGTATGGTATAGAGTGTAGGGTATAGAGTGTAGAGTGTAGGGATTAGAGTGCAGGGTATAGAGTGTAGGGTATAGAGTGTAGGCTATAGAGTGTAGGGTGTAGAGTGTAGGGTATAGAGTGTAGAGTGTAGGGTGTAGAGTGTAGGGTGTAGAGTGTAGGGTATAGAGTGTAGAGTGTAGGGTGTAGGGTATAGAGTGTAGGGTATAGAGTGTAGGGTATAGAGTGTAGGGTGTAGGGATTAGAGTGTAGGGATTAGAGTGTATGGATTAGAGTGTAGGGTGTAGAGTGTAGGGTATAGAGTGTAGGGTATAGAGTGTAGGGTATAGATTGTAGAGTGTAGGGATTAGAGTGTAGGGTATAGAGGGTAGGGTATAGAGTAGAGTGTAGAGTGTAGGCTATAGAGTGTAGGCTATAGAGTGTAGGCTATAGAGTGTAGGGTATAGAGTGTAGGGTATAGAGTGTAGGGTATAGAGTGTAAGGTGTAGGGTATAGAGTGTAGGGTATAGAGTGCAGGTTGTAGAGTGTAGGGTATAGAGAGTAGGGTATAAAGTGTAGAGTGTAGGGTATAGAGTGTATAGTGTAGGGTATAGAGTGTAGGGTATAGAGTGTAGGGTATAGAGTGTAGAGTGTAGGGTATAGAGTGTATGCTATAGAGTGTATGGTGTAGAGTGTATGGTATAGAGTGTAGGGTATAGAGTGTAGAGTGTATGGTATAGAGTGTATGGTATAGAGTGTAGGGTATAGAGTGTAGGGTATAGAGTGTAGGGTATAGAGTGTAAGTTATAGAGTGTAGGGTATAGAGTGCAGAGTGTAGGGTATAGAGTTTAGAGTGTAGGGTATAGAGTGTAGGGTATAGAGTGTAAGGTATAGAGTGTAGGGTGTAGAGTGTAGGGTATAGAGTGTAGGGTATAGAGTGTATGGTATAGAGTGTATGGTATAGAGTGTAGGGTATAGAGTGTATGGTATAGAGTGTAGGGTATAGAGTGTAGAGTGTAGGGATTAGAGTGTAGGGTATAGAGTGTAGGGTATAGAGTGTATAGTGTATGGTATAGAGTGTAGAGTGTAGGTTATAGAGTGTAGGGTATAGAGTGTAGGGTGTAGAGTGTAGGGTATAGAGTGTTGGATGTAGAGTGCAGGGTGTAGAGTGCAGGGTATAGAGTGTAGGATATAGAGTGTAGAGTGTAGGGTATAGAGTGTAGGGTGTAGGGTATAGAGTGTAGAGTGTAGGGTATAGAGTGTAGGGTATAGAGTGTACGGTATAGAGTGTAGGGAATAGAGTGTAGAGTGTAAGGTGTAGAGTGTAGGGTATATAGTGTAGGGTATATACTGTAGGGTATAGAGTGTAGGGAATAGAGTGTAGAGTGTAAGGTGTAGAGTGTAGGGTATAGAGTGTAGGGTATATACTGTAGGGTATAGAGTGTAGGCTATAGAGTGTAGGGTATGGAGTGTAGAGTGTACGGTATAGAGTGTAGGGAATAGAGTGTAGAGTGTAAGGTGTAGAGTGTAGGGTATAGAGTGTAGGGTATATACTGTAGGGTATAGAGTGTAGGCTATAGAGTGTAGGGTATAGAGTGTAGAGTGCAGGGTATAGAGTGTATAGTGTAGGGTATAGAGTGTAGGGTATAGAGTGTAGGGTATAGAGTGTAGGGTATAGAGTGTACGGTAAAGGGTATAGAGTGTAGGGTGTAGGGTGTAGAGTGTAGGGTGTAGAGTGTAGGGTATAGAGTGTAGGGTATAGAGTGTAGGGTGTAGGGTATAGAGTGTAGGGTATAGAGTGTAGGGTATAGAGTGTAGAGTGTAGAGTGTATGGTATAGAGTGTAGAGTGTAGGGTATAGAGTGTAGGGTATAGACTGTAGGGTATAGAGTGTGGCGTATAGAGTGTAGGGTATAGAGTGTAGAGTGTAGGGTAGAGAGTGTACGGTATGGAGTGTAGGGTATAGAGTGTAGGGTATAGAGTGTAGAGTGTAGGGTATAAAATGTAGGGTATAGAGTGTAGGGTATAGAGTGTAGGGAATAGAGTGTAGAGTGTAAGGTATAGAGTGTAGAGTGTAGGGTATAGACTGTAGGGTGTAGAGTGTAGGGAGTAGAGTGTAGGGTATAGAGAGTAGAGTGTAGGGTATAGATTGCAGGGTATAGAGTGTAGGGTGTAGAGTGTAGGCTATAGAGTGTAGGGTATAGAGTGTAGAGTGTAGGGTATAGAGTGTAGGGTATAGAGTGTAGGGTATAGAGTGTAGGGTATAGAGTGTAGAGTGTAGGGTATAGAGTGTAGGGTATAGATTGCAGGTTGTAGAGTGCAGGTTGTAGAGTGTAGGGTATAGAGTGTAGGGTATAGAGTGTAGGGTATAGAGTGTAGGGTATAGAGTGTGGGTATAGAGTGTAGGGTATAGAGTGTATGTTATAGAGTGTAGGGTATAGAGTGTAGAGTGTAGGGTATAGAGTGTAGGGTATAGATTGCAGGTTGTAGAGTACAGGTTGTAGAGTGTAGGGTATAGAGTGTAGGGTATAGAGTGTAGGGTATAGAGTGTAGGGTATAGAGTGTAGGGTATAAAGTGTAGAGTGTAGGGTATAGAGTATATAGTGTAGGATATAGAGTGTAGGGTATAGAGTGTAGGGTATAGAGTGTATAGTGTAGGATATAGAGTGTATGCTATAGAGTGTATGGTGTAGAGTGTATGGTATAGAGTGTAGGGTGTAGAGTGTATGGTATAGAGTGTAGGGTGTAGAGTGTATGGTATAGAGTGTAGGGAATAGAGTGTATGTTATAGAGTGTGGGGTATAGAGTGTAGGGTATAGAGTTTAGAGTGTAGGGTATAGAGTGTAGGGTATAGAGTGTAGGGTATAGAGTGTAGGGTAAAGAGTGTAGAGTGTAGGGTACAGAGTGCTGGGTGTAGAGTGTAGGGTATAGAATGTAGAGTGTAGGGTGTAGAGTGTAGGGTGTAGAGAATAGGGTATAGAGTGTAGAGTGTAGGGTGTAGAGTGTAGGGTGTAGGGTATAGAGTGTAGGGTATAGAGTGTAGGGTATAGAGTGTAGGGTATAGAGTGTAGGGTATTGGGTGTAGGGATTAGAGTGTAGGGATTAGAGTGTAGGGATTAGAGTGTAGGGTGTAGAGTGTAGGGTATAGAGTGTAGGGTATAGAGTGTAGGGTGTAGGGATTAGAGTGTAGGGTATAGAGTGTAGGGTAAAGAGTGTAGAGTGTAGGGTACAGAGTGCAGGGTGTAGAGTGTAGGGTGTAGGGTGTAGACTGTAGGGTATAGAGTGTAGAGTGTAGGGTGTAGAGTGTAGGGTGTAGGGTATAGAGTTTAGGGTATAGAGTGTAGGATATAGAGTGTAGGGTATAGAGTGTAGGGTATAGAGTGTAGGGTGTAGGGATTAGAGTGTAGGGATTAGAGTGTAGGGATAAGAGTGTAGGTTGTAGAGTGTAGGGTGTAGAGTGTAGGGTATAGAGTGTATGGTATAGAGTGTAGGGTATAGAGTGAAGAGTGTAGGGATTAGAGTGTAGGGATTAGAGTGTAGGGTATAGAGTGTAGGGTATAGAGTAGAGTGTAGAGTGTAGGCTATAGAGTGTAGGGTATAGAGTGTAGAGTGTAGGGTATAGAGTGTAGGGTATAGAGTGTAGGGTATAGAGTGTAGGGTATAGAGTGTAGGGTGTAGGGTATAGAGTGTAGAGTATAGAGTGCAAGGTATAGAGTGTAGAGTGTAGGGTATAGAGTGTATGCTATAGAGTGTATGGTGTAGAGTGCATGGTATAGAGTGTAGGGTATAGAGTGTAGAGGGTATGGTATAGAGTGTATGGTATAGAGTGTAGGGTTTAGAGTGTAGGGTATAGAGTGTAGGGTATAGAGTGTATGGTATAGAGTGTAGGGTATAGAGTGTAGAGTGTAGGGATTAGAGTGTAGGGTATAGAGTGTAGGGTATAGAGTGTAGGCTATAGAGTGTAGGGTGTAGAGTGTAGGGTATAGAGTGTATGGTATAGAGTGTAGGGTATAGAGTGTAGGGTATAGAGTGTATGTTATAGAGTGTAGGTTATAGAGTGTAGAGTGTAGGGTATAGAGTTTAGAGTGTAGGGTATAGAGTGTAGGGTATAGAGTGTAAGGTGTAGAGTGTAGGGTGTAGAGTGTAGGGTATAGAGTGTAGGGTATAGAGTGTAGGGTATAGAGTGTATGGTATAGAGTGTATGGTATAGAGTTTATGGTATAGAGTGTAGGGTATAGAGTGTATGGTATAGAGTGTAGGGTATAGAGTGTAGAGTGTAGGGATTAGAGTGTAGGGTATAGAGTGTAGGCTATAGAGTGTAGGGTATAGAGTGTAGGGTATAGAGTGTAGGGTATAGAGTGTAGGCTATAGAGTGTAGGGTGTAGAGTGTAGGGTATAGAGTGTATGGTATAGAGTGTAGGGTATAGAGTGTAGGGTATAGAGTGTATGTTATAGAGTGTAGGTTATAGAGTGTAGAGTGTAGGGTATAGAGTTTAGAGTGTAGGGTATAGAGTGTAGGGTATAGAGTGTAAGGTGTAGAGTGTAGGGTGTAGAGTGTAGGGTATAGAGTGTAGGGTATAGAGTGTAGGGTATAGAGTGTATGGTATAGAGTGTATGGTATAGAGTGTATGGTATAGAGTGTAGGGTATAGAGTGTATGGTATAGAGTGTAGGGTATAGAGTGTAGAGTGTAGGGATTAGAGTGTAGGGTATAGAGTGTAGGGTATAGAGTGTAGGCTATAGAGTGTAGGGTGTAGAGTGTAGGGTATAGAGTGTACGGTATAGAGTGTAGGGTATAGAGTGTAGGGTATAGAGTGTATGTTATAGAGTGTAGGTTATAGAGTGTAGAGTGTAGGGTATAGAGTTTAGAGTGTAGGGTATAGAGTGTAGGGTATAGAGTGCAAGGTATAGAGTGTAGAGTGTAGGGTATAGAGTGTAGGGTATAGAGTGTAGGGTATAGAGTGTAGGGTATAGAGTGTAGGGTAAAGAGTGTAGAGTGTAGGGTACAGAGTGCAGGGTGTAGAGTGTAGGGTATAAAGTGTAGAGTGTAGGGTATAGAGTGTAGGGTGTAGAGTGTAGGGTGTAGGGTATAGAGTGTAGGGTATAGAGTGTAGGGTATAGAGTGTAGGGTGTAGAGTGTAGATTGTAGGGTGTAGAGTGTAGGGTATAGAGTGTAGGGTATAGAGTGTAGGGTGTAGGGATTAGAGTGTAGGGATTAGAGTGTAGGGTGTAGAGTGTAGGGTGTAGGGTATAGAGTGTATGCTATAGAGTGTATGGTGTAGAGTGTATGGTATAGAGTGTAGGGTGTAGAGTGTATGGTATAGAGTGTAGGGTATAGAGTGTAGGGTATAGAGTGTAGGGTATAGAGTGTAAGTTATAGAGTGTAGGGTATAGAGTGTAGAGTGTAGGGTATAGAGTTTAGAGTGTAGGGTATAGAGTGTAGGGTATAGAGTGTAAGGTATAGAGTGTAGGGTGTAGAGTGTAGGGTATAGAGTGTAGGGTATAGAGTGTATGGTATAGAGTGTATGGTATAGAGTGTAGGGTATAGAGTGTATGGTATAGAGTGTAGGGTATAGAGTGTAGAGTGTAGGGATTAGAGTGTAGGGTATAGAGTGTAGGGTATAGAGTGTAGAGTGTATGGTATAGAGTGTAGAGTGTAGGTTATAGAGTGTAGGGTATAGAGTGTAGGGTGTAGAGTGTAGGGTATAGAGTGTTGGATGTAGAGTGCAGGGTGTAGAGTGCAGGGTATAGAGTGTAGGATATAGAGTGTAGAGTGTAGGGTATAGAGTGTAGGGTGTAGGGTATAGAGTGTAGAGTGTAGGGTATAGAGTGTAGGGTATAGAGTGTACGGTATAGAGTGTAGGGAATAGAGTGTAGAGTGTAAGGTGTAGAGTGTAGGGTATAGAGTGTAGGGTATATACTGTAGGGTATAGAGTGTAGGGAATAGAGTGTAGAGTGTAAGGTGTAGAGTGTAGGGTATAGAGTGTAGGGTATATACTGTAGGGTATAGAGTGTAGGCTATAGAGTGTAGGGTATAGAGTGTAGAGTGTACGGTATAGAGTGTAGGGAATAGAGTGTAGAGTGTAAGGTGTAGAGTGTAGGGTATAGAGTGTAGGGTATATACTGTAGGGTATAGAGTGTAGGCTATAGAGTGTAGGGTATAGAGTGTAGAGTGCAGGGTGTAGAGTGTAGGGTATAGAGTGTAGGGTATAAAGTGTAGAGTGTAGGGTATAGAGTGTATAGTGTAGGGTATAGAGTGTAGGGTATAGAGTGTAGGGTATAGAGTGTAGGGTATAGAGTGTACGGTATAGGGTATAGAGTGTAGGGTGTAGGGTGTAGAGTGTAGGGTGTAGAGTGTAGGGTATAGAGTGTAGGGTATAGAGTGTAGGGTGTAGGGTATAGAGTGTAGGGTATAGAGTGTAGGGTATAGAGTGTAGAGTGTAGAGTGTATGGTATAGAGTGTAGAGTGTAGGGTATAGAGTGTAGGGTATAGACTGTAGGGTATAGAGTGTGGCGTATAGAGTGTAGGGTATAGAGTGTAGAGTGTAGGGTATAGAGTGTACGGTATGGAGTGTAGGGTATAGAGTGTAGGGTATAGAGTGTAGAGTGTAGGGTATAGAATGTAGGGTATAGAGTGTAGGGTATAGAGTGTAGGGAATAGAGTGTAGAGTGTAAGGTATAGAGTGTAGAGTGTAGGGTATAGACTGTAGGGTGTAGAGTGTAGGGAGTAGAGTGTAGGGTATAGAGAGTAGAGTGTAGGGTATAGAGTGCAGGGTATAGAGTGTAGGGTGTAGAGTGTAGGCTATAGAGTGTAGGGTATAGAGTGTAGAGTGTAGGGTATAGAGTGTAGGGTATAGAGTGTAGGGTATAGAGTGTAGGGTATAGAGTGTAGAGTGTAGGGTATAGAGTGTAGGGTATAGAGTGTAGAGTGTAGGGTATAGAATGTAGGGTATAGAGTGTAGGGTATAGAGTGTAGGGAATAGAGTGTAGAGTGTAAGGTATAGAGTGTAGAGTGTAGGGTATAGACTGTAGGGTGTAGAGTGTAGGGAGTAGAGTGTAGGGTATAGAGAGTAGAGTGTAGGGTATAGAGTGCAGGGTATAGAGTGTAGAGTGTAGGGTGTAGGGTATAGAGTTTAGGGTATAGAGTGTAGGATATAGAGTGTAGGGTATAGAGTGTAGGGTATAGAGTGTAGGGTGTAGGGATTAGAGTGTAGGGATTAGAGTGTAGGGATTAGAGTGTAGGGTGTAGAGTGTAGGGTGTAGAGTGTAGGGTATAGAGTGTATGGTATAGAGTGTAGGGTATAGAGTGAAGAGTGTAGGGATTAGAGTGTAGGGATTAGAGTGTAGGGTATAGAGTGTAGGGTATAGAGTGTAGGGTATAGAGTGTAGGCTATAGAGTGTAGGGTGTAGAGTGTAGGGTATAGAGTGTATGGTATAGAGTGTAGGGTATAGAGTGTAGGGTATAGAGTGTATGTTATAGAGTGTAGGTTATAGAGTGTAGAGTGTAGGGTATAGAGTTTAGAGTGTAGGGTATAGAGTGTAGGGTATAGAGTGTAAGGTGTAGAGTGTAGGGTGTAGAGTGTAGGGTACAGAGTGTAGGGTATAGAGTGTAGGGTATAGAGTGTATGGTATAGAGTGTATGGTATAGAGTGTATGGTATAGAGTGTAGGGTATAGAGTGTATGGTATAGAGTGTAGGGTATAGAGTGTAGAGTGTAGGGATTAGAGTGTAGGGTATAGAGTGTAGGGTATAGAGTGTAGGCTATAGAGTGTAGGGTGTAGAGTGTAGGGTATAGAGTGTATGGTATAGAGTGTAGGGTATAGAGTGTAGGGTATAGAGTGTATGTTATAGAGTGTAGGTTATGGAGTGTAGAGTGTAGGGTATAGAGTTTAGAGTGTAGGGTATAGAGTGTAGGGTATAGAGTGCAAGGTATAGAGTGTAGAGTGTAGGGTATAGAGTGTAGGGTATAGAGTGTAGGGTATAGAGTGTAGGGTATAGAGTGTAGGGTAAAGAGTGTAGAGTGTAGGGTACAGAGTGCAGGGTGTAGAGTGTAGGGTATAAAGTGTAGAGTGTAGGGTATAGAGTGTAGGGTGTAGAGTGTAGGGTGTAGGGTATAGAGTGTAGGGTATAGAGTGTAGGGTATAGAGTGTAGGGTGTAGAGTGTAGAGTGTAGGGTGTAGAGTGTAGGGTATAGAGTGTAGGGTATAGAGTGTAGGGTGTAGGGATTAGAGTGTAGGGATTAGAGTGTAGGGTGTAGAGTGTAGGGTGTAGGGTATAGAGTGTATGCTATAGAGTGTATGGTGTAGAGTGTATGGTATAGAGTGTAGGGTATAGAGTGTAGAGTGTATGGTATAGAGTGTAGGGTATAGAGTGTAGGGTATAGAGTGTAGGGTATAGAGTGTAAGTTATAGAGTGTAGGGTATAGAGTGTAGAGTGTAGGGTATAGAGTTTAGAGTGTAGGGTATAGAGTGTAGGGTATAGAGTGTAAGGTATAGAGTGTAGGGTGTAGAGTGTAGGGTATAGAGTGTAGGGTATAGAGTGTATGGTATAGAGTGTATGGTATAGAGTGTAGGGTATAGAGTGTAGAGTGTAGGGATTAGAGTGTAGGGTATAGAGTGTAGGGTATAGAGTGTAGAGTGTATGGTATAGAGTGTAGAGTGTAGGTTATAGAGTGTAGGGTATAGAGTGTAGGGTGTAGAGTGTAGGGTATAGAGTGTTGGATGTAGAGTGCAGGGTGTAGAGTGCAGGGTATAGAGTGTAGGATATAGAGTGTAGAGTGTAGGGTATAGAGTGTAGGGTGTAGGGTATAGAGTGTAGAGTGTAGGGTATAGAGTGTAGGGTATAGAGTGTACGGTATAGAGTGTAGGGAATAGAGTGTAGAGTGTAAGGTGTAGAGTGTAGGGTATAGAGTGTAGGGTATATACTGTAGGGTATAGAGTGTAGGGAATAGAGTGTAGAGTGTAAGGTGTAGAGTGTAGGGTATAGAGTGTAGGGTATATACTGTAGGGTATAGAGTGTAGGCTATAGAGTGTAGGGTATAGAGTGTAGAGTGTACGGTATAGAGTGTAGGGAATAGAGTGTAGAGTGTAAGGTGTAGAGTGTAGGGTATAGAGTGTATGGTATATACTGTAGGGTATAGAGTGTAGGCTATAGAGTGTAGGGTATAGAGTGTAGAGTGCAGGGTATAGAGTGTAGGGTATAGAGTGTAGGGTATAAAGTGTAGAGTGTAGGGTATAGAGTGTATAGTGTAGGGTATAGAGTGTAGGGTATAGAGTGTAGGGTATAGAGTGTAGGGTATAGAGTGTACGGTATAGGGTATAGAGTGTAGGGTGTAGGGTGTAGAGTGTAGGGTGTAGAGTGTAGGGTATAGAGTGTAGGGTATAGAGTGTAGGGTGTAGGGTATAGAGTGTAGGGTATAGAGTGTAGGGTATAGAGTGTAGAGTGTATGGTATAGAGTGTAGAGTGTAGGGTATAGAGTGTAGGGTATAGACTGTAGGGTATAGAGTGTGGCGTATAGAGTGTAGGGTATAGAGTGTAGAGTGTAGGGTATAGAGTGTACGGTATGGAGTGTAGGGTATAGAGTGTAGGGTATAGAGAGTAGAGTGTAGGGTATAGAGTGCAGGGTATAGAGTGTAGGGTGTAGAGTGTAGGCTATAGAGTGTAGGGTATAGAGTGTAGAGTGTAGGGTATAGAGTGTAGGGTATAGAGTGTAGGGTATAGAGTGTAGGGTATAGAGTGTAGAGTGTAGGGTATAGAATGTAGGGTATAGATTGCAGGTTGTAGAGTGCAGGTTGTAGAGTGTAGGGTATAGAGTGTAGGGTATAGAGTGTAGGGTATAGAGTGTAGGGTATAGTGTAGGGTATAGAGTGTATGTTATAGAGTGTAGGGTATAGAGTGTAGAGTGTAGGGTATAGAGTGTAGGGTATAGATTGCAGGTTGTAGAGTGCAGGTTGTAGAGTGTAGGGTATAGAGTGTAGGGTATAGAGTGTAGGGTATAGAGTGTAGGGTATAGAGTGTAGGGTATAAAGTGTAGAGTGTAGGGTATAGAGTATATAGTGTAGGGTATAGAGTGTAGGGTATAGAGTGTAGGGTATAGAGTGTAGGGTATAGAGTGTATGCTATAGAGTGTATGGTGTAGAGTGTATGGTATAGAGTGTAGGGTGTAGAGTGTATGGTATAGAGTGTAGGGTGTAGAGTGTATGGTATAGAGTGTAGGGAATAGAGTGTATGTTATAGAGTGTGGGGTATAGAGTGTAGAGTGTAGGGTATAGAGTTTAGAGTGTAGGGTATAGAGTGTAGGGTATAGAGTGTAGGGTATAGAGTGTAGGGTAAAGAGTGTAGAGTGTAGGGTACAGAGTGCTGGGTGTAGAGTGTAGGGTATAGAATGTAGAGTGTAGGGTGTAGAGTGTAGGGTGTAGTGTATAGGGTATAGAGTGTAGAGTGTAGGGTGTAGAGTGTAGGGTGTAGGGTATAGAGTGTAGGGTATAGAGTGTAGGGTATAGAGTGTAGGGTATAGAGTGTAGGGTATTGGGTGTAGGGATTAGAGTGTAGGGATTAGAGTGTAGGGATTAGAGTGTAGGGTGTAGAGTGTAGGGTATAGAGTGTAGGGTATAGAGTGTAGGGTGTAGGGATTAGAGTGTAGGGTATAGAGTGTAGGGTAAAGAGTGTAGAGTGTAGGGTACAGAGTGCAGGGTGTAGAGTGTAGGGTGTAGGGTGTAGACTGTAGGGTATAGAGTGTAGAGTGTAGGGTGTAGAGTGTAGGGTGTAGGGTATAGAGTTTAGGGTATAGAGTGTAGGATATAGAGTGTAGGGTATAGAGTGTAGGGTATAGAGTGTAGGGTGTAGGGATTAGAGTGTAGGAATTAGAGTGTAGGGATTAGAGTGTAGGGTGTAGAGTGTAGGGTGTAGAGTGTAGGGTATAGAGTGTATGGTATAGAGTGTAGGGTATAGAGTGAAGAGTGTAGGGATTAGAGTGTAGGGATTAGAGTGTAGGGTATAGAGTGTAGGGTATAGAGTAGAGTGTAGAGTGTAGGCTATAGAGTGTAGGGTATAGAGTGTAGAGTGTAGGGTATAGAGTGTAGGGTATAGAGTGTAGGGTATAGAGTGTAGGGTATAGAGTGTAGGGTGTAGGGTATAGAGTGTAGGGTATAGAGTGCAAGGTATAGAGTGTAGAGTGTAGGGTATAGAGTGTATGCTATAGAGTGTATGGTGTAGAGTGTATGGTATAGAGTGTAGGGTATAGAGTGTAGAGTGTATGGTATAGAGTGTATGGTATAGAGTGTAGGGTTTAGAGTGTAGGGTATAGAGTGTAGGGTATAGAGTGTATGGTATAGAGTGTAGGGTATAGAGTGTAGAGTGTAGGGATTAGAGTATAGGGTATAGAGTGTAGGGTATAGAGTGTAGGCTATAGAGTGTAGGGTGTAGAGTGTAGGGTATAGAGTGTATGGTATAGAGTGTAGGGTATAGAGTGTAGGGTATAGAGTGTATGTTATAGAGTGTAGGTTATAGAGTGTAGAGTGTAGGGTATAGAGTTTAGAGTGTAGGGTATAGAGTGTAGGGTATAGAGTGTAAGGTGTAGAGTGTAGGGTGTAGAGTGTAGGGTATAGAGTGTAGGGTATAGAGTGTAGGGTATAGAGTGTATGGTATAGAGTGTATGGTATAGAGTTTATGGTATAGAGTGTAGGGTATAGAGTGTATGGTATAGAGTGTAGGGTATAGAGTGTAGAGTGTAGGGATTAGAGTGTAGGGTATAGAGTGTAGGGTATAGAGTGTAGGCTATAGAGTGTAGGGTATAGAGTGTAGGGTATAGAGTATAGGGTATAGAGTGTAGGCTATAGAGTGTAGGGTGTAGAGTGTAGGGTATAGAGTGTATGGTATAGAGTGTAGGGTATAGAGTGTAGGGTATAGAGTGTATGTTATAGAGTGTAGGTTATAGAGTGTAGAGTGTAGGGTATAGAGTTTAGAGTGTAGAGTATAGAGTGTAGGGTATAGAGTGTAAGGTGTAGAGTGTAGGGTGTAGAGTGTAGGGTATAGAGTGTAGGGTATAGAGTGTAGGGTATAGAGTGTATGGTATAGAGTGTAGGTTATAGAGTGTAGAGTGTAGGGTATAGAGTTTAGAGTGTAGGGTATAGAGTGTAGGGTATAGAGTGCAAGGTATAGAGTGTAGAGTGTAGGGTATAGAGTGTAGGGTATAGAGTGTAGGGTATAGAGTGTAGGGTAAAGAGTGTAGAGTGTAGGGTACAGAGTGCAGGGTGTAGAATGTAGGGTATAAAGTGTAGAGTGTAGGGTATAGAGTGTAGGGTGTAGAGTGTAGAGTGTAGGGTGTAGAGTGTAGGGTATAGAGTGTAGGGTATAGAGTGTAGGGTGTAGGGATTAGAGTGTAGGGATTAGAGTGTAGGGTGTAGAGTGTAGGGTGTAGGGTGTAGAGTGTATGGTATAGAGTGTAGGGTATAAGGTATAGAGTGTAGGGTGTAGAGTGTAGGGTGTAGGGTGTAGAGTGTATGGTATAGAGTGTAGGGTATAGAGTGTAGGGATTAGAGTGTAGGTATAGAGTGTAGGGTATAGAGTGTAGGGTGTAGAGTGTAGGGTATTGAGTGTAGAGTGTAGGGTATAGAGTGTAGGGTATAGAGTAGAGTGTAGAGTCTAGGGTATAGAGTGTAGAGTGTAGGGGATAGAATGTAGGGTGTAGAGTGTAAGGTGTAGAGTGTAGGGTATAGAGTGTATGGTATAGAGTGTGGGGTATAAAGTGTAGAGTGTAGGGTATGGAGTGTAGGGTATAGAGTGTATGGTATAGAGTGTAGGGTATAAAGTGTAGAGTGTAGGGTATAGAGTGTAGGGTATAGAGTGTAGAGTGTAGGGTATAGTGTGTAGGGTATAGAGTGCAGGTTGTAGAGTGTAGGGTATAGAGTGTATGGTATAGAGTGTAGGGTATAAAGTGTAGAGTGTAGTGTATAGAGTGTAGGGTGTAGAGTGTAGGGTGTAGGGTATAGAGTGTAGGGTATAGAGTGTAGGGTATAGAGTGTAGGGTGTAGAGTGTAGAGTGTAGGGTACAGAGTGCAGGGTGTAGAGTGTAGGGTATAGAGTGTAGAGTGTAGGGTATAGAGTGTAGGGTGTAGAGTGTAGGGTGTAGGGTATAGAGTGTAGGGTATAGAGTGTAGGGTATAGAGTGTAGGGTGTAGAGTGTAGAGTGTAGGGTGTAGAGTGTAGGGTATAGAGTGTAGGGTATAGAGTGTAGGGTGTAGGGATTAGAGTGTAGGGTGTAGAGTGTAGGGTGTAGAGTGTAGGGTATAGAGTGTAGTGTATAGAGTGTAGGGTATAGAGTGTAGGGTATAAAGCGTAGAGTGTAGGGTATAGAGTGTATAGTGTAGGGTATAGAGTGGAGGGTATAGAGTGTAGGGTATAGAGTGTAGGGTATAGGGTATAGTGTGTAGGGTGTAGGGTGTAGAGTGTATACCATACACTCTATGCCCCACACTCTATACCCTAAACTCTACACTCTATATCCTACACTCTACACCCTAAGCTCTATACCCTACACTCTATACCCTACACTCTACACTCTATACCCTACACTCTATACCCTACACTCTATACCATACACTCTACACCCTACACTCTACACCCTACACTCTATACCCTACACTCTATACCCTACACTCTACACTTTATACCTTACACTCTATACCCTACACTCTATACCCTGCACTCTACACCCTGCACTCTAAACCCTGCACTCTACACCCAACACTCTATACCCTACACTCTATACCCTACACTCTATACCCTACACTCTACACTCTATACCCTACACTCTATACCATACACTCTATACCCTACACTCTATACCATACACTCTATACCATACACTCTATACCATACACTCTAAACTCTATACCCTACACTCTACACTCTATGCCATACACTCTATAACATGCACTCTATACCCTACACTCTATACCCTACACTCTGTACCCTACACTCTACACTCTATACCCTACACTCTATACCATACACTCTACACCATACACTCTATAGCATACACTCTATACCCTACACTCTACACTCTATACCCTACACTCTATACCCTACACTATACACTCTATACCCTACACTCTACACTTTATACCCTACTCTCTATACCCTACACTCTATACCCTACACTCTACAATGTGCACTCTATACCCTACACTCTATACCCTACACTCTATGCCCTACACTCTATACCCTACACTCTATACCCTACACTCTATACCCTACACTCTACACTCTATACCCTACACTCTATAACATACACTCTATACACTACACTCTATACCTTACACTCTATACCCTACACTTTACATTCTACACCCTACACTCTACACTCTATTCCCTACACTCTATACCCTACACTCTGTACCCTACACTCTATACCCTACACTCTACACTCTATACCCTACACTCTATACCCTACACTCTAATCCCTACACTCTAATCCCTACACTCTACACTCTATACCCTACACTCTATACCCTACACTCTATACCCTACACTCTACACCCTACACTCTACACCCTACACTCTAATCCCTACACTCTATACCATACACTCTATACCCTACCCTCTACACACTACACTCTACACTCTATACCCTACACTCTATACCCTACACTCTACACCCTACACTCTACACCCTACACTCTACACTCTATACCCTACACTCTACACCCTGCACTCTGTACCCTACACTCTACACTCTTTACCCTACACTCTATACCCTACACTCTATACCCTACACTCTACAGTCTATACCTTACACTCTATATCCTACACTCTATACCCTACACTCTAAACTCTATACCCTACACTCTACACTCTATACCCTACACTCTATAACATACACTCTATACCCTACACTATATACCCTACACTCTATACCCTACACTCTATACCATACACTCTACACCCTACACTCTATACCATACACTCTACACCATACACTCTATAGCATACACTCTATACCCTACACTATACACTCTATACCCTACACTCTATACCCTACACTCTATACCCTACACTATACACTCTATACCCTACACTCTACACTTTATACCCTACACTCTATACCCTACACTCTATACCCTACACTCTACAACCTGCACTCTATACCCTTCACTCTATACCCTACACTCTACACTGTATACCATACACTCTATGCCCCACACTCTATACCCTAAACTCTACACTCTATACCCTACACTCTACACCCTAAGCTCTATACCATACACTCTATACCCTACACTCTACACTCTATACCCTACACTCTATACCCTACACTCTATACCCTACACCTTACGCTCTATAAGCTACACTCTATACCCTACACTCTATACCCTACACTCTAACCTACACTCTATACCCTACACTCTATACCCTACACTCCATACCCTACACTCTATACCCTACCCTCTATACCCTACAATCTACACTCTATACCCTACACTCTATACCCTACACTCTACACTCTATACCATACACTCTATACCATACACTCTATACACTACACTCTATACCCTAAACTCTACACTCTATACCCTACACTCTATAACATACACTCTATACACTACACTCCATACCTTACACTCTATACCCTACACTTTGCACTCTACACCCTACACTCTACACTCTACATTCTATACCCTACACTCTATACCCTACACTCTCTACTCCACACTCTATACCCTACACTCTATACCCTACACTCTATACCCTACACTCTACACCCTACACTCTACACTCTATAGCCTACACTCTATACCCTACACTCTATACCCTACACTCTATACCCTAAACTCTACACTCTATACCCTACACTCTATAACATACACTCTATACACTACACTCTATACCTTACACTCTATACCCTACACTTTGCACTCTGCACCCTACACTCTACACTCTACATTCTATACCCTACACTCTATACCCTACACTCTCTACTCCACACTCTATACCCTACACTCTATACCCTACACTCTATACCCTACACTCTACACCCTACACTCTACACTCTATAGCCTACACTCTATACCCTACACTCTATACCCTACACTCTATACCCTACACTCTATACACTACACTCTACACTTTATACCCTACACTCTATACCATACACTGTATACCCTACACTCTACAACCTGCACTCTATACCCTACACTCTATACCCTACACTCTACACTCTATACCCTACACTCTATACCCTACACTCTTTACCCTACACTCTACACTCTATACCCTACACTCTATACCCTACACTCTACACTTTATACCCTACACTCTATACCATACACTCTATACCCTACACTCCATACCCTACACTCTACACTTTATACCCCACACTCTATACCCTACATTCTATCCCCTACACTCTACACTCTATACCCTACACTCTACACTCTATACCCTACACTCTATACCCTACACTCTATACCCTACACTCTAATTCCTACACTCTACACCCTACACTCTACACTCTATAGCCTACACTCTATACCATACACTCTATACACTACACTCTATACCCTAAACTCTACACTCTATACCCTACACTCTATAACATACACTCTATACACTACACTCTATACCTTACACTCTATACCCTACACTTTGCACTCTACACCCTACACTCTACACTCTACATTCTATACCCTACACTCTATACCCTACACTCTCTACTCCACACTCTATACCCTACACTCTATACCCTACACTCTATACCCTACACTCTACACCCTACACTCTACACTCTATAGCCTACACTCTATACCCTACACTCTATACCCTACACTCTATACCCTACACTCTATACACTACACTCTACACTTTATACCCTACACTCTATACCATACACTGTATACCCTACACTCTACAACCTGCACTCTATACCCTACACTCTATACCCTACACTCTACACTCTATGCCCTACACTCTATACCCAACACTCTTTACCCTACACTCTACACTCTATACCCTACACTCTATACCCTACACTCTACACTTTATACCCTACACTCTATACCATACACTCTATACCCTACACTCCATACCCTACACTCTACACTTTATACCCCACACTCTATACCCTACATTCTATCCCCTACACTCTACCCTCTATACCCTACACTCTACACTCTATACCCTACACTCTATACCCTACACTCTATACCCTACACTCTAATTCCTACACTCTAAACCCTACACTCTATACCATACACTCTACACCCTACACCCTACACTCTACACCCTACACTCTATACCCTATACCCTACACTCTATACCCTACACTCTATACCCTACACTCTATACCCTACACTATACACTCTATACCCTACACTCTACGCTTTACACCCTACACTCTATACCCTACACTCTATACCCTACACTCTATACCCTACACTCTACACCCTACACTCTACACCCTACACTCTACACTCTACACCTTACACTCTATACCCTACACTCTATACCCTACACTCTATACCCTACACCCTACACTCTACACCCTACACTCTATACCCTACACTCTACACTCTATACCCTACACTCTATAGCCTACACTCTATACCCTACACTCTAATCCCTACACTCTGCACTCTATACCCTACACTCTATACCATACACTCTATACCCTACACTCTATACCATACACTCTATACCATACACTCTATACCCTACACTCTATACCCTACACTCTACACCCTACACTCTACACCTTACACTCTATACCCTACACTCTATACCCTACACTCTATACCCTACACTCTACACTCTATACCCTACACTCTATAGCCTACACTCTACACTCTATACCCTACACTCTATACCCTGCACTCTATACCCTACACTCTACACTCTATACCCTACACTCTACTCCCTACACTCTACACCCTACAGTCTATACCCTACACTCTACACTCTATACCTTACACTCTACACTCTATACCTTACACTCTACACTCTATTCCCTACACTCTATACCCTACACTCTATACCCTACATTCTATACCCTACACTCTACACTCTATACCCTACACTCTATACCCTACACTCTATACCGTACACTCTATACCCTACACTCTACACTCTATACCCTACAATCTATTTGCCACACTCTATACCCTACAGTCTATACCCTACACTCTATACCCTACACTCTACACTCTATACCATACACTCTACACTCTACACTCTATACCCTACACTCTATACCCTACACTCTATACCCTACACTCTATACCCTACTCCCTACACTCTATACCCTACACTCTATACCCTACACTCTACACCCTACACTCTACACCTTACACTCTATACCCTATACCCTACACTCTATACCCTACACTCTATACCCTACACTCTATACCCTACACTCTATACCCTACACTCTATACCCTACACTCTATAACCTACACTCCATACCCTACAGTATATACCCTACTCTCTATACCCTACACTCTACACCTTACACCCTACACTCTATTCCCTACACTCTATACCCTACACTCTATACCCTACACTCTATACCCTACACTCTATACCCTACACTCTACACTCTATACCCTACACCCTACACTCTATACCCTACACTCTACACCCTATACTCTATACGCCACACTCTATACCCTACACCCTACACTCTATACCCTACACTCTACACTCTATACCCTACACTCTACACCCTACACTCTACACTCTATACCCTAAACTCTACACTCTACTCCCTACACTCTACACTCTATACCCTACACTCTACACTCTATACCCTACACTCTACTCCCTACACTCTATACCCTACACTCTACACCCTACACTCTACACCCTACACTCTATACCCTACACTCTATACCCTACACTCTTTACCCTACATTCTATACCCTACACTCTACACCCTACACTCTACACCCTACACTCTATACCCTACACTCTATACCCTACACTCTATACCCTACACTCTATACGCTACACTCTACACCCTACACTCTACACCCTACACTCTACACCCTACACTCTGTACCCTACACTCTATACCCTACACTCTACACTCTTTACCCTACACTCTAAACCCTACACTCTATACCCTACACCCTATACCCTACACTCTATACCCTACACTCTATACCCTACACTCTATACCCTACACTCTATACCCTACACTCTACACTCTATACCCTACACTCTATAACATACACTTTATACCCTACACTCTATACCCTACACTCTATACCCTACACTCTATACCATACACTCTACACCCTACACTCTAATCCCTACACCCGCCACTCTATACCCTACACTCTATACCCTACACTCTATACCCTACACTCTACACCCTACACTCTACACTCTACACCCTACACTCTATACCCTACACTCTATACCCTACACCCTACACTCTACACCCTACACTCTATACCCTACACTCTAAACTCTATACCCTACACTCTACACTCTATACCCTACACTCTATAACATACACTCTATACCCTACACTCTATACCCTACACTCTATACCCTACACTCTATACCATACACTCTATACCATACACTCTACACTCTATACCCTACACTCTATACCCTACACTCTACACCCTACACTCTACACCCTACACTCTATACCCTACACTCTATACCCTACACTCTTTACCCTACACTCTATACCCTACACTCTACACCCTGCACTCTACACCCTACACTCTATACCCTACACTCTATACCCTACACTCTATACCCTACACTCTATACCCTACACTCTATACCCTACACTCTACACTCTATACCCTACACTCTATAACATACACTTTATACCCTACACTCTATACCCTACACTCTATACCCTACACTCTATACCATACACTCTACACCCTACACTCTAATCCCTACACCCTACACTCTATACCCTACACTCTATACCCTACACTCTATACCCTACACTCTACACCCTACACTCTACACCCAACACTCTATACCCTACACTCTATACCCTACACTCTATACCCTACACCCTACACTCTACACCCTACACTCTATACCCTACACTCTAAACTCTATACCCTACACTCTACACTCTATACCCTACACGCTATAACATACACTCTATACCCTACACTCTATACCCTACTCTCTATTCCCTACACTCTATACCATACACTCTATACCATACACTCTACACTCTATACCCTACACTCTATACCATACACTCTACACCATACACTCTATAGCATACACTCTATACCCTACACTCTACACTCTATACCCTACACTCTATACCCTACACTCTATACCCTACACTATACACTCTATACCCTACACTCTACACTTTATACCCTACTCTCTATATCCTACACTCTATACCCTACACTCTACAACCTGCACTCTATACCCTACACTCTATACCCTACACCTTACACTCTATACCCTACACTCTATACCCTACACTCTATACCCTACACTCTATAGCCTACACTCTATAGCCTACACTCTATAGCCTACACTCTACACTCTACTCTATACCCTACACTCTATACCCTACACTCTATTCCCTACATTCTACACTCTATACCCTACACTCTATACCCTACACTCTATACCCTACACTCTACACCCTACACTCTACACCCTACACTCTAATCCCTACACTCTAATCCCTACACTCTAATCCCTACACCCTACACTCTATACCCTACACTCTATACCCTACACTCTATACCCTACACCCTACACTCTATACTCTATACCCTACACTCTACACCCTACACTCTACACCCTACACTCTACACTCTATACCCTACACTCTATACCCTACACTCTACACTCTATGCCCTACACTCTATAACATACACTCTATACACTACACTCTATACCTTACACTCTATACCCTACACTTTACATTCTACACCCTACACTCTACAATCTATTCCCTACACTCTATACCCTACACTCTATACCCTACACTCTATACCCTACACTCTATACCCTACACTCTATACCCTACACTCTAATCCCTACACTCTAATCCCTACACACTACACTCTATACCCTACACTCTATACCCTACACTCTATACCCTACACTCTACACCCTACACTCTACACCCTACACTCTAATCCCTACACTCTAATCCCTACACCCTACACTCTATACCCTACACTCTATACCCTACACTCTATACCCTACACTCTACACCCTACACTCTACACTCTATACCCTACATCTATACCCTACACAATACACTCTACACCCTACACTCTACACCCTACACTCTACACTCTATACCCTACACTCTACACCCTGCACTCTGTACCCTACACTCTACACTCTTTACCCTACACTCTATACCCTACACTCTATACCCTACACTCTATACCTTACACTCTATACCCTACACTCTATACCCTACACTCTAAACTCTATACCCTACACTCTACACTCTATACCCTACACTCTATAACATACACTCTATACCCTACACTATATACCCTACACTCTATACCCTACACTCTATACCATACACTCTACACCCTACACTCTATACCATACATTCTACACCATACACTCTATAGCATACACTCTATACCCTACACTATACACTCTATACCCTACACTCTATACCCTGCACTATACACTCTATACCCTACACTCTACACTTTATACCCTACACTCTATACCCTACACTCTATACCCTACACTCTACAACCTGCACTCTATACCCTACACTCTATACCCTACACTCTACACTGTATACCATACACTCTATGCCCCACACTCTATACCCTAAACTCTACACTCTATACCCTACACTCTACACCCTAAGCTCTATACCATACACTCTATACCCTACACTCTACACTCTATACCCTACACTCTACACCCTACACTCTATACCCTACACCCTACGCTCTATAAGCTACACTCTATACCCTACACTCTATACCCTACACTCTATAACCTACACTCTATACCCTACACTCTATACCCTACACTCCATACCCTACACTCTATACCCTACCCTCTATACCCTACACTCTACACTCTATACCCTACACTCTATACCCTACACTCTATACCCTACACTCTATACTCTACACTCCACACTCTATACCATACACTCTATACCATACACTCTTTACACTACACTCTATACCCTAAACTCTACACTCTACACCCTACACTCTATAACATACACTCTATACACTACACTCTATACCTTACACTCTATACCCTACACTTTGCACTCTACACCCTACACGCTACACTCTACATTCTATACCCTACACTCTATACCCTACACTCTCTACTCCACACTCTATACCCTACACTCTATACCCTACACTCTATACCCTACACTCTACACCCTACACTCTACACTCTATAGCCTACACTCTATACCCTACACTCTATACCCTACACTCTATACCCTACACTCTATACACTACACTCTACACTTTATACCCTACACTCTATACCATACACTCTATACCCTACACTCTACATCCTGCACTCTATACCCTACACTCTATACCCTACACTCTACACTCTATACCCTACACTCTATACCCTACACTCTTTACCCTACACTCTACACTCTATACCCTACAATCTATACCCTACACTCTACACTTTATACCCTACACTCTATACCATACACTCTATACCCTACACTCCATACCCTACACTCTACACTTTATACCCCACACTCTATACCATACACTCTATACCCTACACTCTACACCTTACACTCTATACCCTACATTCTATCCCCTACACTCTACACTCTATACCCTACACTCTACACTCTACTCTATTCCCTACACTCTGTACCCTACTCTCTACACTCTATACCCTACACTCTACACCCTACACTCTATACCCTACACTCTATACCCTACACTCTATACCCTACACTCTAATCCCTACACTCTATACCCTACACTCTATACCATACACTCTACACCCTACACCCTACACTCTACACCCTACACTCTATACCCTATACCCTACACTCTATACCCTACACTCTATACCCTACACTATACACTCTATACCCTACACTCTACGCTTTATACCCTACACTCTATACCCTACACTCTATACCCTACACTCCATACCCTACACTCTCCACCCTACACTCTACACCCTACACTCTAATCCCTACACTCTAATCCCTACACCCTACACTCTATACCCTACACTCTATACCCTACACTCTACACCCTACACTCTACACTCTACACCCTACACTCTATACCCTACACTCTATACCCTACACTCTATACCCTACACCCTACACTCTACACCCTACACTCTATACCCTACACTCTACACTCTATACCCTACACTCTACACCCTGCACTCTGTACCCTACACTCTACACTCTACACCCTACACTCTATACCCTACACTCTATACCCTACACTCTATACCCTACACCCTACACTCTACACCCTACACTCTATACACTACACTCTACACTTTATACCCTACACTCTATACCATACACTCTATACCCTACACTCTACAACCTGCACTCTATACCCTACACTCTATACCCTACACTCTACACTCTATACCCTACACTCTATACCCTACACTCTTTACCCTACACTCTACACTCTATACCCTACACTCTATACCCTACAGTCTACACTTTATACCCTACACTCTATACCATACACTCTATACCCTACACTCTACACCTTACACTCTATACCCTACATTCTATCCCCTACACTCTACACTCTATACCCTACACTCTACACTCTACTCTATAGCCTACACTCTACACCCTACACTCTATACCCTACACTCTATACCTACACTCTAATCCCTACACTCTATACCCTACACTCTATACCATACACTCTACACCCTACACCCTACACTCTACACCCTACACTCTATACCCTATACCCTACACTCTATATCCTACACTCTATACCCTACACTCTATACCCTACACTATACACTCTATACCCTACACTCTACGCTTTATACCCTACACTCTATACCCTACACTCTATACCCTACACTCTATACCCTACACTCTACACCCTACACTCTACACCCTACACTCTAATCCCTACACTCTATACCCTACACTTTACACTCTATACCCTACACTCTGCACTCTGTACCCTACACTCTATACGCCACACTCTATACCCTACAGTCTATATCCTACACTCTATACCCTACACTCTACACTCTATACCATACACTCTACACTCTACACTCTATACCCTACACTCTATACCCTACACTCTATACCCTACACTCTATACCCTACACCCTACACTCTATACCCTACACTCTATACCCTACACTCTACACCCTACACTCTACACCTTACACTCTATACCCTATACCCTACACTCTATACCCTACACTCTATACCCTACACTCTATACCCTACACTCTATACCCTACACTCTACACTCTATACCCTACACCCTATAGCCTACACTCTATACCCTACAGTATATACCCTACACTCTATACCCTACACTCTACACCTTACACCCTACACTCTATTCCCTACACTCTATACCCTACACTCTATACCCTACACTCTATACCCTACACTCTATACCCTACACTCTACACTCTATACCCTACACCCTACACTCTATACCCTACACTCTACACCCTATACTCTATACGCCACACTCTATACCCTACACCCTACACTCTATACCCTACACTCTACACTCTATACCCTACACTCTACACCCTACACTCTATACCCTACACTCTATACCCTACACCCTACACTCTACTCCCTACACTCTACATTCTATATCCTACACTCTACACTCTATACCCTACACTCTACTCCCTACACTCTATACCCTACACTCTACACCCTACACTCTACACCCTACACTCTATACCCTACACTCTATACCCTACACTCTATACCCTACACTCTATACCCTACACTCTACACCCTACACTCTACACCCTACACTCTATACCCTACACTCTATACCCTACACTCTATACCCTACACTCTACTCCCTACACTCTATACCCTACACTCTACACCCTACACTCTACACTCTACACTCTATACCCTACACTCTACTCCCTACACTCTATACCCTACACTCTACACCCTACACTCTACACCCTACACTCTATACCCTACACTCTATACCCTACACTCTATACCCTACACTCTATACCCTACACTCTACACCCTACACTCTACACCCTACACTCTATACCCTACACTCTATACCCTACACTCTATACCCTACACTCTATACGCTACACTCTACACCCTACACTCTACACCCTACACTCTACACCCTACACTCTGTACCCTACACTCTATACCCTACACTCTACACTCTTTACCCTACACTCTATACCCTACACTCTATACCCTACACCCTATACCCTACACTCTATACCCTACACTCTATACCCTACACTCTATACCCTACACTCTAAACTCTATACCCTACACTCTACACTCTATACCCTACACTCTATAACATACACTCTATACCCTACACTCTATACCCTACACTCTATACCCTACACTCTATACCATACACTCTACACCCTACACTCTAATCCCTACACCCTACACTCTATACCCTACACTCTATACCCTACACTCTACACCCTACACTCTACACTCTACACCCTACACTCTATACCCTACACTCTATACCCTACACTCTATACCCTACACCCTACACTCTACACCCTACACTCTATACCCTACACTCTACACCATACACTCTACACTCTATACCCTACCCTCTACACCCTGCACTCTGTACCCTACACTCTACACTCTTTACCCTACACTCTATACCCTACACTCTATACCCTACACTCTATACCCTACACTCTACACTCTATACCTTACACTCTATACCCTACACTCTATACCCTACAATCTAAACTCTATACCCTACACTCTATACCCTACACTCTATACCCTACACTCTATACCCTACACTCTACACTCTATACCCTACACTCTATACCCTACACTCTATACCCTACACTCTACACTCTATACCCTACACTCTATACCCTACACTCTATAATCTACACTCTATACCCTACACTCTACACTCTATACCCTACACTCTATACCCTACACTCTATACCCTACACTTTACACTCTATACCCTACACTCTACACTATATACCCTACACTCTATACCCTACACTCTGCACTCTCTACCCTACACTCTACACTCTATACCCTACACTCTATACCCTACACTCTACACTCTATACCATACACTCTACACCCTACACTCTATACCATACACTCTATACCCTACACTCTACACTTTATACCCTACACTCTATACCATACACTCTACACTGTATACCCTACACTCTATACCATACACTCTATACCCTACACGCTATACCCTACAATCTAATCCCTACACTCTACACTCTATACCCTCCACTCTATACCCTACACTCTACACTCTATACCCTACACTCTAATCCCTACACTCTACACCCTACACTCAACACCCTACACTCTATACCCTACACTCTATACCCTACACTCTACACTCTATACCCTACAATCTATACCCTACACTCTACACTCTATACCCTACACTCTATACCATACACTCTATACCCTACACTCTATACCATACACTCTATACCCTACACTCTATACCCTACACTCTACACCCTACACTCTATACCTTACACTCTATACCCTACACTCTATACCCTACACTCTAAACTCTATACCCTACACTCTACACTCTATACCCTATAACATACACTCTATACCCTACACTCTATACCCTACACTCTATACCCTACACTCTACACTTTATACCCTACACTCTATACCCTACACTCTATACCCTGCACTCTACACCCTGCACTCTACACCCTGCACTCTACACCCAACACTCTATACCCTACACTCTACACCCTACACTCTATAACCTACACTCTACACTCTATACCCTACACTTTATAGCCTACACTCTATACCCTACACTCTATACCCTACACTCTATACCCTACACTCTACACTCTATACCCTACACTCTATACCATACACTCTATACCCTACACTCTATACCATACACTCTATACCATACACTCTATACCCTACACTCTAAACTCTATACCCTACACTCTACACGCTATACCCTACACTCTTTAACATGCACTCTATACCCTACACTCTATACCCTACACTCTATACCCTACACTCTGTACCCTACACTCTACACTCTATACCCTACACTCTATACCATACACTCTACACCATACACTCTATAGCATACACTCTATACCCTACACTCTACACTCTATACCCTACACTCTATACCCTACACTATACACTCTATACCCTACACTCTACACTTTATACCCTACTCTCTATACCCTACACTCTATACCCTACACTCTACAACGTGCACTCTATACCCTACACTCTATACCCTACACCCTACACTCTATACCCTACACTCTATACCCTACACTCTATACCCTACACTCTATACCCTACACTCTATACCCTACACTCTACACTCTATGCCCTACACTCTATAACATACACTCTATACACTACACTCTATACCTTACACTCTATACCCTACACTTTACATTCTACACCCTACACTCTACAATCTATTCCCTACACTCTATACCCTACACTCTATACCCTACACTCTACACTCTATACCCTACACTCTATACCCTACACTCTAATCCCTACACTCTAATCCCTACACTCTACACTCTATACCCTACACTCTATACCCTACACTCTATACCCTACACTCTACACCCTACACTCTACACCCTACACTCTAATCCCTACACTCTAATCCCTACACCCTACACTCTATACCCTACACTCTATACCCTACACTCTATACCCTACAATCTACACCCTACACTCTACACTCTATACCCTACACTCTATACCCTACACAATACACTCTACACCCTACACCCTACACTCTACACTCTATACCCTACACTCTACACCCTGCACTCTGTACCCTACACTCTACACTCTTTACCCTACACTCTATACCCTACACTCTATACCCTACACTCTATACCTTACACTCTATACCCTACACTCTATACCCTACACTCTAAACTCTATACCCTACACTCTACACTCTATACCCTACACTCTATAACATACACTCTATACCCTACACTATATACCCTACACTCTATACCCTACACTCTATACCATACACTCTACACCCTACACTCTATACCATACATTCTACACCATACACTCTATAGCATACACTCTATACCCTACACTATACACTCTATACCCTACACTCTATACCCTGCACTATACACTCTATACCCTACACTCTACACTTTATACCCTACACTCTATACCGTACACTCTATACCCTACACTCTACAACCTGCACTCTATACCCTACACTCTATACCCTACACTCTACACTGTATACCATACACTCTATGCCCCACACTCTATACCCTAAACTCTACACTCTATACCCTACACTCTACACCCTAAGCTCTATACCATACACTCTATACCCTACACTCTACACTCTATACCCTACACTCTATACCCTACACCCTACGCTCTATAAGCTACACTCTATACCCTACACTCTATACCCTACACTCTATAACCTACACTCTATACCCTACACTCTATACCCTACACTCCATACCCTACACTCTATACCCTACCCTCTATACCCTACACTCTACACTCTATACCCTACACTCTATACCCTACACTCTATACCCTACACTCTATACCCTACACTCTACACTCTATACCATACACTCTATACCATACACTCTATACACTACACTCTATACCCTAAACTCTACACTCTATACCCTACACTCTATAATATACACTCTATACACTACACTCTATACCTTACACTCTATACCCTACACTTTGCACTCTACACCCTACACTCTACACTCTACATTCTATACCCTACACTCTATACCCTACACTCTCTACTCCACACTCTATACCCTACACTCTATACCCTACACTCTATACCCTACACTCTACACCCTACACTCTACACTCTATAGCCTACACTCTATACCCTACACTCTATACCCTACACTCTATACCCTACACTCTATACACTACAATCTACACTTTATACCCTACACTCTATACCATACACTCTATACCCTACACTCTACATCCTGCACTCTATACCCTACACTCTATACCCTACACTCTACACTCTATACCCTACACTCTATACCCTACACTCTTTACCCTACACTCTACACTCTATACCCTACACTCTATACCCTACACTCTACACTTTATACCCTACACTCTATACCATACACTCTATACCCTACACTCCATACCCTACACTCTACACTTTATACCCCACACTCTATACCATACACTCTATACCCTACACTCTACACCTTAGACTCTATACCCTACATTCTATCCCCTACACTCTACACTCTATACCCTACACTCTACACTCTACTCTATTCCCTACACTCTATACCCTACACTCTACACTCTATACCCTACACTCTACACCCTACACTCTATACCCTACACTCTATACCCTACACTCTATACCCTACACTCTAATCCCTACACTCTATACCCTACACTCTATACCATACACTCTACACCCTACACCCTACACTCTACACCCTACACTCTATACCCTATACCCTACACTCTATACCCTACACTCTATACCCTACACTATACACTCTATACCCTACACTCTACGCTTTATACCCTACACTCTATACCCTACACTCTATACCCTACACTCCATACCCTACACTCTACACCCTACACTCTACACCCTACACTCTAATCCCTACACTCTAATCCCTACACCCTACACTCTATACCCTACACTCTATACCCTACACTCTACACCCTACACTCTACACTCTACACCCTACACTCTATACCCTACACTCTATACCCTACACTCTATACCCTACACCCTACACTCTACACCCTACACTCTATACCCTACACTCTACACTCTATACCCTACACTCTACACCCTGCACTCTGTACCCTACACTCTACACTCTACACCCTACACTCTATACCCTACACTCTATACCCTACACTCTATACCCTACACCCTACACTCTACACCCTACACTCTATACACTACACTCTACACTTTATACCCTACACTATATACCATACACTCTATACCCTACACTCTACAATTTGCACTCTATACCCTACACTCTATACCCTACACTCTACACTCTATACCCTACACTCTATACCCTACACTCTTTACCCTACACTCTACACTCTATACCCTACACTCTATACCCTACAGTCTACACTTTATACCCTACACTCTATACCATACACTCTATACCCTACACTCCATACCCTACACTCTACACTTTATACCCCACACTCTATACCATACACTCTACACCCTACACTCTACACCTTACACTCTATACCCTACATTCTATCCCCTACACTCTACACTCTATACCCTACACTCTACACTCTACTCTATACCCTACACTCTATACCCTACACTCTACACTCTATACCCTACACTCTACACCCTACACTCTATACCCTACACTCTATACCTACACTCTAATCCCTACACTCTATACCCTACACTCTATACCATACACTCTACACCCTACACCCTACACTCTACACCCTACACTCTATACCCTATACCCTACACTCTATACCCTACACTCTATACCCTACACTCTACGCTTTATACCCTACACTCTATACCCTACACTCTATACCCTACACTCTATACCCTACACTCTACACCCTACACTCTACACCCTACACTCTAATCCCTACACTCTAATCCCTACACCCTACACTCTATACCCTACACTCTATACCCTACACTCTACACCCTACACTCTACACTCTACACCCTACACTCTATACCCTACACTCTATACCCTACACTCTATACCCTACACCCTACACTCTACACCCTACACTCTATACCCTACACTCTACACTCTATACCCTACACTCTATAGCCTACACTCTATACCCTACACTCTAATGCCTACACTCTGCACTCTATACCCTACACTCTATACCATACACTCTATACCCTACACTCTATACCATACACTCTATACCATACACTCTATACCCTACACTCTATACCCTACACTCTACACCCTACACGCTACACCTTACACTCTATACCCTACACTCTATACCCTACACTCTACACTCTATACCCTACACTCTATAGCCTACACTCTACACTCTATACCCTACACTCTATACCCTGCACTCTATACCCTACACTCTACACTCTATACCCTACACTCTACTCCCTACACTCTACACCCTACAGTCTATACCCTACACTCTACACTCTATACCTTACACTCTACACTCTATACCTTACACTCTACACTCTATTCCCTACACTCTATACCCTACACTCTATACCCTACATTCTATACCCTACACTCTACACTCTATACCCTACACTCTATACCCTACACTCTATACCGTACACTCTATACCCTACACTCTACACTCTATACCCTACAATCTATACGCCACACTCTATACCCTACAGTCTATACCCTACACTCTATACCCTACACTCTACACTCTATACCATACACTCTACACTCTACACTCTATACACTACACTCTATACCCTACACTCTATACCCTACACTCTATACCCTACTCCCTACACTCTATACCCTACACTCAATACCCTACACTCTACACCCTACACTCTACACCTTACACTCTATACCCTATACCCTACACTCTATACCCTACACTCTATACCCTACACTCTATACCCTACACTCTATACCCTACACTCTACACTCTATACCCTACACTCTATAGCCTACACTCCATACCCTACAGTATATACCCTACACTCTATACCCTACACTCTACACCTTACACCCTACACTCTATTCCCTACACTCTATACCCTACACTCTATACCCTACACTCTATACCCTACACTCTATACCCTACACTCTACACTCTATACCCTACACCCTACACTCTATACCCTACACTCTACACCCTATACTCTATACGCCACACTCTATACCCTACACCCTACACTCTATACCCTACACTCTACACTCTATACCCTACACTCTACACCCTACACTCTATACCCTACACTCTATACCCTACACCCTACACTCTACACTCTATACCCTACACTCTACACTCTACTCCCTACACTCTACACTCTATACCCTACACTCTACACTCTATACCCTACACTCTACTCCCTACACTCTATATTCTACACTCTACACCCTACACTCTACACCCTACACTCTATACCCTACACTCTATACCCTACACTCTTTACCCTACACTCTATACCCTACACTCTACACCCTACACTCTACACCCTACACTCTATACCCTACACTCTATACCCTACACTCTATACCCTACACTCTATACCCTACACTCTATACGCTACACTCTACACCCTACACTCTACACCCTACACTCTACACCCTACACTCTGTACCCTACACTCTATACCCTACACTCTACACTCTTTACCCTACACTCTATACCCTACACTCTATACCCTACACCCTATACCCTACACTCTATACCCTACACTCTATACCCTACACTCTATACCCTACACTCTATACCCTACACTCTACACTCTATACCCTACACTCTATAACATACACTTTATACCCTACACTCTATACCCTACACTCTATACCCTACACTCTATACCATACACTCTACACCCTACACTCTATACCCTACACTCTATACCCTACACTCTATACCCTACACTCTATACCCTACACTCTACACCCTACACTCTACACTCTACACCCTACACTCTATACCGTACACTCTATACCCTACACTCTATACCCTACACCCTACACTCTACACCCTACACTCTATACCCTACACTCTAAACTCTATACCCTACACTCTACACTCTATACCCTACACTCTATAACATACACTCTATACCCTACACTCTATACCCTACACTCTATACCCTACACTCTATACCATACACTCTATACCATACACTCTACACTCTATACCCTACACTCTATACACTACACTCTACACCCTACACTCTACACCCTACACTCTATACCCTACACTCTATACCCTACACTCTTTACCCTACACTCTATACCCTACACTCTACACCCTACACTCTACACCCTACACTCTATACCCTACACTCTATACCCTACACTCTATACCCTACACTCTATACCCTACACTCTTTACCCTACACTCTATACCCTACACTCTACACCCTACACTCTACACCCTACACTCTATACCCTACACTCTATACCCTACACTCTATACCCTACACTCTATACGCTACACTCTACACCCTACACTCTACACCCTACACTCTACACCCTACACTCTGTACCCTACACTCTATACCCTACACTCTACACTCTTTACCCTACACTCTATACCCTACACTCTATACCCTACACCCTATACCCTACACTCTATACCCTACACTCTATACCCTACACTCTATGCCCTACACTCTATACCCTACACTCTACACTCTATACCCTACACTCTATAACATACACTTTATACCCTACACTCTATACCCTACACTCTATACCATACACTCTACACCCTACACTCTAATCCCTACACTCTATACCCTACACTCTATACCCTACACTCTATACCCTACACTCTACACCCTACACTCTACACTCTACACCCTACACTCTATACCCTACACTCTATACCCTACACTCTATACCCTACACCCTACACTCTACACCCTACACTCTATACCCTACACTCTAAACTCTATACCCTACACTCTACACTCTATACCCTACACTCTATAACATACACTCTATACCCTACACTCTATACCCTACACTCTATACCCTACACTCTATACCATACACTCTATACCATACACTCTATACTCTATACCCTACACTCTGTACCATACACTCTACACCATACACTCTATAGCATACACTCTATACCCTACACTCTACACTCTATACCCTACACTCTATACCCTACACTCTATACCCTACACTATACACTCTATACCCTACACTCTACACTTTATACCCTACTCTCTATATCCTACACTCTATACCCTACACTCTACAACCTGCACTCTATACCCTACACTCTATACCCTACACCTTACACTCTATACCCTACACTCTATACCCTACACTCTATAGCCTACACTCTATAGCCTACACTCTATAGCCTACACTCTACACTCTACTCTATACCCTACACTCTATACCCTACACTCTAATCCCTACACTCTACACTCTATACCCTACACTCTATACCCTACACTCTATACCCTACACTCTACACCCTACACTCTACACCCTACACTCTAATCCCTACACTCTAATCCCTACACTCTAATCCCTACACCCTACACTCTATACCCTACACTCTATACCCTACACTCTATACCCTACACCCTACACTCTACACTCTATACCCTACACTCTACACCTAACACTCTACACCCTACACTCTACACTCTATACCCTACACTCTACACCCTGCACTCTGTACCCTACACTCTACACTCTTTACCCTACACTCTATACCCTACATTCTATACCCTACACTCTATACCCTACACTCTAATCCCTACACTCTACACTCTATACCCTACACTCTATACCCTACACTCTATACCCTACACTCTACACCCTACACTCTACACCCTACACTCTAATCCCTACACTCTAATCCCTACACCCTACACTCTATACCCTACACGCTATACCCTACACTCTATACCCTACACTTTATACCCTACACCCTACACTCTACACCCTACACTCTATACCCTACACTCTACACCCTGCACTCTGTACCCTACACTCTACACTCTTTACCCTACACTCTATACCCTTCACTCTATACCCTACACTCTATTCCCTACACTCTATACACTAAACTCTAAACTCTATACCCTACACTCTACACTCTATACCCTACACTCTATAACATACACTCTATACCCTACACTCTATACCCTACACTCTATACCCTACACTCTATACCATACACTCTACACCATACACTCTACACCATACACTCTAGAGCATACACTCTATACCCTACACGATACACTCTATACCCTACACTCTATACCCTACACTCTATACCCTACACTATACACTCTATACCCTACACTCTACACCCTACACTCTATACCCTACACTCTACAACCTGCACTCTATACCCTACACTCTACACCCTACACTCTATACCCTACACTCTATACCCTACACTCTATACCCTACACTCTACACTCTATACCCTACACTCTATAGCCTACACTCTACACTCTATACTCTACACTCTATACCCTGCACTCTATACCCTACACTCTACACTCTATACCCTACACTCTACTCCCTACACTCTACACCCTACAGTCTATACCCTACGCTCTACACTCTATACCTTACACTCTACACTCTATACCTTACACTCTACACTCTATTCCCTACACTCTATACCCTACACTCTATACCCTACATTCTATAACCTACACTCTACACTCTTTACCCTACAATCTATACGCCACACTCTATACCCTACAGTCTATACCCTACACTCTATACCCTACACTCTACACTCTATACCATACACTCTACACTCTATACCCTACACTCTATACCCTACACTCTATACCCTACACCCTACACTCTATACCCTACACTCTATACCCTACACTCTACACCCTACACTCTACACCTTACACTCTATACCCTATACCCTACACTCTATACCCTACACTCTATACCCTACACTCTACACTCTATACCCTACACTCTATAGCCTACACTCCATACCCTACAGTATATACCCTACACTCTATACCCTACACTCTACACCTTACACCCTACACTCTATTCCCTACACTCTATACCCTACACTCTATACCCTACACTCTATACCCTACACTCTATACCCTACACTCTACACTCTATACCCTACACCCTACACTCTATACCCTACACGCTACACCCTTTACTCTATACGCCACACTCTATACCCTACACCCTACACTCTATACCCTACACTCTACACTCTATACCCTACACTCTACACCCTACACTCTATACCCTACACCCTACACTCTACACTCTATACCCTACACTCTACACTCTACTCCCTACACTCTACACTCTATACCCTACACTCTACACTCTATACCCTACACTCTACTCCCTACACTCTATACCCTACACTCTACACCCTACACTCTACACCCTACACTCTATACCCTACACTCTATACCCTACACTCTTTACCCTACACTCTATACCCTACACTCTACACCCTACACTCTACACCCTACACTCTATACCCTACACTCTATACCCTACACTCTATACCCTACACTCTATACCCTACACTCTATACGCTACACTCTACACCCTACACTCTACACCCTACACTCTGTACCCTACACTCTATACCCTACACTCTACACTCTTTACCCTACACTCTATACCCTACACTCTATACCCTACACCCTATACCCTACACTCTATACCCTACACTCTATACCCTACACTCTATACCCTACACTCTACACTCTATACCCTACACTCTATAAGATACACTCTATACCCTACACTCTATACCCTACACTCTATACCCTACACTCTATACCATACACTCTACACCCTACACTCTAATCCCTACACCCTACACTCTATACCCTACACTCTATACCCTACACTCTATACCCTACACTCTACACCCTACACTCTACACTCTACACCCTACACTCTATACCCTACACTCTATACCCTACACTCTATACCCTACACCCTACACTCTACACCCTACACTCTATACCCTACACTCTACACCCTACACTCTTTACCCTACACTCTATACCCTACACTCTACACCCTACACTCTACACCCTACACTCTTTACCCTACACTCTATACCCTACACTCTTTACCCTACACTCTATACCCTACACTCTACACCCTACACTCTACACCCTACACTCTATACCCTACACTCTATACCCTACACTCTATACCCTACACTCTATACCCTACACTCTATACGCTACACTCTACACTCTATACCGTACACTCTATACCCTACACTCTATACCCTACACTCTTTACCCTACACTCTATACCCTACACTCTACACCCTACACTCTACACCCTACACTCTATACCCTACACTCTATACCCTACACTCTATACCCTACACTCTATACCCTACACTCTACACTCTACACCCTACACTCTACACCCTACACTCTATACCCTACACTCTTTACCCTACACTCTATACCCTACACTCTACACCCTACACTCTACACCCTACACTCTATACCCTACACTCTATACCCTACACTCTATACCCTACACTCTATACCCTACACTCTATACGCTACACTCTACACCCTACACTCTACACCCTACACTCTACACCCTACACTCTGTACCCTACACTCTATACCCTACACTCTACACTCTTTACCCTACACTCTATACCCTACACTCTATACCCTACACCCTATACCCTACACTCTATACCCTACACTCTATACCCTACACTCTATACCCTACACTCTATACCCTACACTCTACACTCTATACCCTACACTCTATAACATACACTTTATACCCTACACTCTATACCCTACACTCTATACCCTACACTCTATACCATACACTCTACACCCTACACTCTAATCCCTACACCCTACACTCTATATTCTACACTCTATACCCTACACTCTATACCCTACACTCTACACCCTACACTCTACACTCTACACCCTACACTCTATACCGTACACTCTATACCCTACACTCTATACCCTACACCCTACACTCTACACCCTACACTCTATACCCTACACTCTAAACTCTATACCCTACACTCTACACTCTATACCCTACACTCTATAACATACACTCTATACCCTACACTCTATACCCTACACTCTATACCCTACACTCTATACCATACACTCTATACCATACACTCTACACTCTATACCCTACACTCTATACACTACACTCTACACCCTACACTCTACACCCTACACTCTATACCCTACACTCTATACCCTACACTCTTTACCCTACACTCTATACCCTACACTCTACACCCTACACTCTACACCCTACACTCTATACCCTACACTCTATACCCTACACTCTATACCCTACACTCTATACCCTACACTCTATACGCTACACTCTACACCCTACACTCTACACCCTACACTCTGTACCCTACACTCTATACCCTACACTCTACACTCTTTACCCTACACTCTATACCCTACACTCTATACCCTACACCCTATACCCTACACTCTATACCCTACACTCTATACCCTACACTCTATACCCTACACTCTACACTCTATACCCTACACTCTATAAGATACACTCTATACCCTACACTCTATACCCTACACTCTATACCCTACACTCTATACCATACACTCTACACCCTACACTCTAATCCCTACACCCTACACTCTATACCCTACACTCTATACCCTACACTCTATACCCTACACTCTACACCCTACACTCTACACTCTACACCCTACACTCTATACCCTACACTCTATACCCTACACTCTATACCCTACACTCTACACCCTACACTCTATACCCTACACTCTACACCCTACACTCTACACTCTATACCCTACCCTCTACACCCTGCACTATGTACCCTACACTCTACACTCTTTACCCTACACTCTATAACCTACACTCTATACCCTACACTCTATACCCTACACTCTATACCCTACACTCTACACTCTATACCCTACACTCTATACCCTACACTCTATACCCTACACTCTATACCCTACACTCTACACTCTATACCCTACACTCTATACCCTACACTCTATACCCTACACTCTATACCCTACACTCTACACTCTATACCCTACACTCTATACCCTACACTTTACACTCTATACCCTACACTCTACACTATATACCCTACACTCTATACCCTACACTCTGCACTCTGTACCCTACACTCTAAGCCCTACACTCTACACTCTATACCCTACACTCTATACCCTACACTCTATACCCTACACTCTACACTCTATACCATACACTCTACACCCTACACTCTATACCATACACTCTATACCCTACACTCTACACTTTATACCCTACACTCTATACCATACACTCTACACTGTATACCCTACACTCTATACCATACACTCTATACCCTACACTCTATACCCTACAATCTAATCCCTACACTCTACACTCTATAACCTCCACTCTATACCCTACACTCTACACTCTATACCCTACACTCTAATCCCTACACTCTACACCCTACACTCTACACCCTACACTCTATACCCTACACTCTATACCCTACACTCTACACTCTATACCCTACACTCTATACCCTACACTCAACACTCTATACTCTACACTCTATACCATACACTCTATACCCTACACTCTATACCATACACTCTATACCCTACACTCTATACCCTACACTCTAAACTCTATACCCTACACTCTACACTCTATACCCTATAACATACACTCTATACCCTACACTCTATACCCTACACTCTATACCCTACACTCTATACTGTACACTCTATACCATACACTCTACACCATACACTCTACAGCATACACTCTATACCCTACACTCTACACTCTATACCCTACACTCTATACCCTACACTCTATACACTACACTCTATACACTACACTCTATACCCTACACTCTATACCATACACTCTACACCCTACACTCTACACTCTATACCCTACACTCTATAACCTACACTCTATACCCTACACTCTATACCCTACACTATACACTCTATACCTTACACTCTACACCATACACTCTATACCCTATACCCTACAATCTAAACCCTACACTCTATACCCCACACTCTATACCCTACACTCTATACCCTACACTCTACACTCTATACCCTACACTCTATACCATACACTGTATACCCTACACTCTATACCCTACACTCTATACCCTACACTCTATACCCTACACTCTATACCCTACACTCTACACCCTACACTCTATAACATACACTCTATACACTACACTCTATACCTTATACTCTACACTCTATACCCTACACTCTATAACATACACTCTATACACTACACTCTATACCCTACACTTTACACTCTACATTCTATACCCTACACTCTATACCCTACACTCTATACTCTACACTCTATAGCCTACACTCTATAGCCTACACTCTATATCCTACACCCTACACTCTATACCCTACACTCTATACCCTACACTCTACACTCTATACCCTACACTCTATACCCTACACTCTACACTCTATACCCTACACTCTATACCCTACACTCTAATCCCTACACTCTACACTCTATACCCTACACTCTATACCCTACACTCTACACTCTATACCATACACTCTATACCCTACACTCTATACCCTACACTCTACACTTTATACCCTACACTCTATACCATACACTCTATACCCTACACTCTATACCCTACACTCTATACCCTACACTATACACTCTATACCCTACACTCTACACTGTATACCATACACTCTATGCCCCACACTCTATACCCTAAACTCTACACTCTATACCCTACACTCTACACTCTATACCCTACACTCTATACCCTACACTCTATACCCTACACTTTACACTCTATACCCTACACTCTGCACTCTGTACCCTACACTCTATACCCTACACTATATACCCTACACTCTACACCCTACACTCTACACTCTATACCCTACACTCTATACCATACACTCTATACCCTACACTCTATACCCTACACTCTATACCCTACACTCTATACCCTACACCCTACACTCTATACCCTACACTCTATACCCTACACTCTATACCCTACACTCTACACCCTACACTCTACACCTTACACTCTATACCCTATACCCTACACTCTATACCCTACACTCTATACCCTACACTCTATACCCTACACTCTATACCCTACACTCTACACTCTATACCCTACACTCTATAGCCTACACTCTATACCCTACAGTATATATACCCTACACTCTATACCCTACACTCTACACCTTACACCCTACACTCTATTCCCTACACTCTATACCCTACACTCTATACCCTACACTCTACACTCTATACCCTACACCCTACACTCTATACCCTACACTCTACACCCTATACTCTATACGCCACACTCTATACCCTACACCCTACACTCTATACCCTACACTCTACACTCTATACCCTACACTCTACACCCTACACTCTATACCCTACACTCTATACCCTACACCCTACACTCTGCACTCTATACCCTACACTCTACACTCTACTCCCTACATTCTACACTCTATACCCTACACTCTACACTCTATACCCTACACTCTACTCCCTACACTCTATACCCTACACTCTACACCCTACACTCTACACCCTACACTCCATACCCTACACTCTTTACCCTACACTCTATACCCTACACTCTATACCCTAAATTCTACACCCTACACTCTACACCCTACACTCTATACCCTACACTCTATACCCTACACTCTATACCCTACACTCTATATGCTACACTCTACACCCTACACTCTACACCCTACACTCTGTACCCTACACTCTATACCCTACACTCTACACTCTTTACCCTACACTCTATACCCTACACTCTATACCCTACACCCTATACCCTACACTCTATACCCTACACTCTATACCCTACACTCTATACCCTACACTCTATACCCTACACTCTAAACTCTATACCCTACACTCTACACTCTATACCCTACACTCTATAACATACACTCTATACCCTACACTCTATACCATACACTCTACACCCTACACTCTAATCCCTACACCCTACACTCTATTCCCTACACTCTATACCCTACACTCTATACCCTACACTCTACACCCTACACTCTACACTCTACACCCTACACTCTATACCCTGCACTCTATACCCTACACTCTATACCGTACACCCTACACTCTACACCCTACACTCTATACCCTACACTCTACACCCTACACTCTACACTCTATACCCTACCCTCTACACCCTGCACTCTGTACCCTACACTCTACACTCTTTACCCTACACTCTATACCCTACACTCTATACCCTACACTCTATACCCTACACTCTATACTCTACACTCTATACCCTACACTCTACACTCTATACCTTACACTCTATACCCTACACTCTATACCCTACACTCTAAACTCTATACCCTACACTCTATACCCTACACTCTATACCCTACACTCTACACTCTATACCCTACACTCTATACCCTACACTCTATACCCTACACTCTATACCCTACACTCTATACCCTACACTCTACACTCTATACCCTACACTCTATACCCTACACTCTATACCCTACACTCTATACCCTACACTCTACACTCTATACCCTACACTCTATACCCTACACTCTATACCCTACACTTTACACTCTATACCCTACACTCTACACTCTATACCCTACACTCTATACCCTACACTCTGCACTCTGTACCCTACACTCTATACCCTACACTCTACACTCTATACCCTACACTCTATACCCTACACTCTATACCCTACACTCTACACTCTATACCATACACTCTACACCCTACACTCTATACCATACACTCTATACCCTACACTCTACACTTTATACCCTACACTCTATACCATACACTCTACACTGTATACCCTACACTCTATACCATACACTCTATACCCTACACTCTATACCCTACAATCTAATCCCTACACTCTACACTCTACACCCTACACTCTAAACCCTACACTCTACACTCTATACCCTACACTCTAATCCCTACACTCTACACCCTACACTCTACACCCTACACTCTATACCCTACACTCTATACCCTACACTCTACACTCTATACCCTACACTCTATACCCTACACTCTACACTCTATACCCTACACTCTATACCATACACGCTATACCCTACACTCTATACCATACACTCTATACCCTACACTGTATACCCTACACTCTACACCCTACACTCTATACCTTACACTCTATACCCTACACTCTATACCCTACACTCTAAACTCTATACCCTACACTCTACACTCTATACCCTATAACATACACTCTATACCCTACACTCTATACCCTACACTCTATACCGTATACTCTACACTCTATACCCTACACTCTATACCATACACTCTACACCATACACTCTACAGCATACACTCTATACCCTACACTCTATACCCTACACTCTACACTCTATACCCTACACTCTATACCATACACGCTATACCCTACACTCTATGCCCTACACTCTATACACTACACTCTATACACTACACTCTATACCCTACACTCTATACCATACACTCTACACCCTACACTCTATACCATACACTCTATACCCTACACTCTACACTCTATACCCTACACTCTATAACCTACACTCTATACCCTACACTCTATACCCTACACTATACACTCTATACCTTACACTCTACACCATACACTCTATACCCTATACCCTACAATCTATACCCTACACTCTATACCCCACACTCTATACCCTACACTCTATACCCTACACTCTACACTCTATACCCTACACTCTATACCATACACTGTATACCCTACACTCTATACCCTACACTCTATACCCTACACTCTATACCCTACACTCTATACCCTACACTCTACACTCTACACCCTACACCCTACACTCTATAACATACACTCTATACACTACACTCTATACCTTACACTCTACACTCTATACCCTACACTCTATAACATACACTCTATACACTACACTCTATACCCTACACTTTACACTCTACATTCTATACCCTACACTCTATACCCTACACTCTATACTCTACACTCTATAGCCTACACTCTATAGCCTACACTCTATAGCCTACACTCTATATCCTACACCCTACACTCTAAACCCTACACTCTAATCCCTACACTCTAATCCCTACACTCTAATCCCTACACCCTACACTCTATACCCTACACTCTATACCCTCCACTCTATACCCTACACCCTACACTCTACACTCTATACCCTACACTCTACACCTAACACTCTACACCCTACACTCTACACTCTATACCCTACACTCTACACCCTGCACTCTGTACCCTACACTCTACACTCTTTACCCTACACTCTATACCCTACATTCTATACCCTACACTCTATACCCTACACTCTAATCCCTACACTCTACACTCTATACCCTACACTCTATACCCTACACTCTATACCCTACACTCTACACCCTACACTCTACACCCTACACTCTAATCCCTACACTCTAATCCCTACACCCTACACTCTATACCCTACACTCTATACCCTACACTCTATACCCTACACTTTATACCCTACACCCTACACTCTACACCCTACACTCTATACCCTACACTCTACACCCTGCACTCTGTACCCTACACTCTACACTCTTTACCCTACACTCTATACCCTTCACTCTATACCCTACACTCTATACCCTACACTCTATACACTAAACTCTAAACTCTATACCCTACACTCTACACTCTATACCCTACACTCTATAACATACACTCTATACCCTACACTCTATACCCTACACTCTATACCCTACACTCTATACCCTACACTCTACACCATACACTCTACACCATACACTCTACACCATACACTCTAGAGCATACACTCTATACCCTACACGATACACTCTATACCCTACACTCTATACCCTACACTCTATACCCTACACTATACACTCTATACCCTACACTCTACACCCTACACTCTATACCCTACACTCTACAACCTGCACTCTATACCCTACACTCTACACCCTACATTCTATACCCTACACTCTATACCCTACACTCTATACCCTACACTCTACACTCTATACCCTACACTCTATAGCCTACACTCTACACTCTATACTCTACACTCTATACCCTGCACTCTATACCCTACACTCTACACTCTATACCCTACACTCTACTCCCTACACTCTACACCCTACAGTCTATACCCTACGCTCTACACTCTATACCTTACACTCTACACTCTATACCTTACACTCTACACTCTATTCCCTACACTCTATACCCTACACTCTATACCCTACATTCTATACCCTACACTCTACACTCTATACCCTACAATCTATACGCCACACTCTATACCCTACAGTCTATACCCTACACTCTATACCCTACACTCTACACTCTATACCATACACTCTACACTCTACACTCTATACCCTACACTCTATACCCTACACTCTATACCCTACACCCTACACTCTATACCCTACACTCTATACCCTACACTCTACACCCTACACTCTACACCTTACACTCTATACCCTATACCCTACACTCTATACCCTTCACTCTATACCCTACACTCTACACTCTATACCCTACACTCTATAGCCTACACTCCATACCCTACAGTATATACCCTACACTCTATACCCTACACTCTACACCTTACACCCTACACTCTATTCCCTACACTCTATACCCTACACTCTATACCCTACACTCTATACCCTACACTCTATACCCTACACTCTACACTCTATACCCTACACCCTACACTCTATACCCTACACGCTACACCCTATACTCTATACGCCACACTCTATACCCTACACCCTACACTCTATACCCTACACTCTACACTCTATACCCTACACTCTACACCCTACACTCTATACCCTACACCCTACACTCTACACTCTATACCCTACACTCTACACTCTACTCCCTACACTCTACACTCTATACCCTACACTCTACACTCTATACCCTACACTCTACTCCCTACACTCTATACCCTACACTCTACACCCTACACTCTACACCCTACACTCTATACCCTACACTCTATACCCTACACTCTTTACCCTACACTCTATACCCTACACTCTACACCCTACACTCTACACCCTACACTCTATACCCTACACTCTATACCCTACACTCTATACCCTACACTCTATACCCTACACTCTATACGCTACACTCTACACCCTACACTCTACACCCTACACTCTGTACCCTACACTCTATACCCTACACTCTACACTCTTTACCCTACACTCTATACCCTACACTCTATACCCTACACCCTATACCCTACACTCTATACCCTACACTCTACACTCTATACCCTACACTCTATAACATACACTCTATACCCTACACTCTATACCCTACACTCTATACCCTACACTCTATACCATACACTCTACACCCTACACTCTAATCCCTACACCCTACACTCTATACCCTACACTCTATACCCTACACTCTATACCCTACACTCTACACCCTACACTCTACACTCTACACCCTACACTCTATACCCTACACTCTATACCCTACACTCTATACCCTACACCCTACACTCTACACCCTACACTCTATACCCTACACTCTACACCCTACACTCTACACTCTATACCCTACCCTCTACACCCTGCACTATGTACCCTACACTCTACACTCTTTACCCTACACTCTATAACCTACACTCTATACCCTACACTCTATACCCTACACTCTATACCCTACACTCTACACTCTATACCCTACACTCTATACCCTACACTCTATACCCTACACTCTATACCCTACACTCTACACTCTATACCCTACACTCTATACCCTACACTCTATACCCTACACTCTATACCCTACACTCTACACTCTATACCCTACACTCTATACCCTACACTTTACACTCTATACCCTACACTCTACACTATATACTCTACACTCTATACCCTACACTCTGCACTCTGTACCCTACACTCTAAGCCCTACACTCTACACTCTATACCCTACATTCTATACCCTACACTCTATACCCTACACTCTACACTCTATACCATACACTCTACACCCTACACTCTACACTTTATACCCTACACTCTATACCATACACTCTACACTGTATACCCTACACTCTATACCATACACTCTATACCCTACACTCTATACCCTACAATCTAATCCCTACACTCTACACTCTATACCCTCCACTCTATACCCTACACTCTACACTCTATACCCTACACTCTAATCCCTACACTCTACACCCTACACTCTACACCCTACACTCTATACCCTACACTCTATACCCTACACTCTACACTCTATACCCTACACTCTATACCCTACACTCAACACTCTATACTCTACACTCTATACCATACACTCTATACCCTACACTCTATACCATACACTCTATACCCTACAGTCTATACCCTACACTCTAAACTCTATACCCTACACTCTACACTCTATACCCTATAACATACACTCTATACCCTACACTCTATACCCTACACTCTATACCCTACACTCTATACCGTACACTCTATACCATACACTCTACACCATACACTCTACAGCATACACTCTATACCCTACACTCTACACTCTATACCCTACACTCTATACCCTACACTCTATACACTACACTCTATACACTACACTCTATACCCTACACTCTATACCATACACTCTACACCCTACACTCTACACTCTATACCCTACACTCTATAACCTACACTCTATACCCTACACTCTATACCCTACACTATACACTCTATACCTTACACTCTACACCATACACTCTATACCCTATACCCTACAATCTAAACCCTACACTCTATACCCCACACTCTATACCCTACACTCTATACCCTACACTCTACACTCTATACCCTACACTCTATACCATACACTGTATACCCTACACTCTATACCCTACACTCTATACCCTACACTCTATACCCTACACTCTATACCCTACACTCTACACCCTACACTCTATAACATACACTCTATACACTACACTCTATACCTTACACTCTACACTCTATACCCTACACTCTATAACATACACTCTATACACTACACTCTATACCCTACACTTTACACTCTACATTCTATACCCTACACTCTATACCCTACACTCTATACTCTACACTCTATAGCCTACACTCTATAGCCTACACTCTATATCCTACACCCTACACTCTATACCCTACACTCTATACCCTACACTCTACACTCTATACCCTACACTCTATACCCTACACTCTACACTCTATACCCTACACTCTATACCCTACACTCTAATCCCTACACTCTACACTCTATACCCTACACTCTATACCCTACACTCTACACTCTATACCATACACTCTATACCCTACACTCTATACCCTACACTCTACACTTTATACCCTACACTCTATACCATACACTCTATACCCTACACTCTATACCCTACACTCTATACCCTACACTATACACTCTATACCCTACACTCTACACTGTATACCATACACTCTATGCCCCACACTCTATACCCTAAACTCTACACTCTATACCCTACACTCTACACTCTATACCCTACACTCTATACCCTACACTCTATACCCTACACTTTACACTCTATACCCTACACTCTGCACTCTGTACCCTACACTCTATACCCTACACTCTATACCCTACACTCTACACCCTACACTCTATACCCTACACTCTATACCATACACTCTATACCCTACACTCTATACCCTACACTCTATACCCTACACTCTATACCCTACACTCTATACCCTACACCCTACACTCTATACCCTACACTCTATACCCTACACTCTATACCCTACACTCTACACCCTACACTCTACACCTTACACTCTATACCCTATACCCTACACTCTATACCCTACACTCTATACCCTACACTCTATACCCTACACTCTATACCCTACACTCTACACTCTATACCCTACACTCTATAGCCTACACTCTATACCCTACAGTATATATACCCTACACTCTATACCCTACACTCTACACCTTACACCCTACACTCTATTCCCTACACTCTATACCCTACACTCTATACCCTACACTCTACACTCTATACCCTACACCCTACACTCTATACCCTACACTCTACACCCTATACTCTATACGCCACACTCTATACCCTACACCCTACACTCTATACCCTACACTCTACACTCTATACACTACACTCTACACCCTACACTCTATACCCTACACTCTATACCCTACACCCTACACTCTGCACTCTATACCCTACACTCTACACTCTACTCCCTACATTCTACACTCTATACCCTACACTCTACACTCTATACCCTACACTCTACTCCCTACACTCTATACCCTACACTCTACACCCTACACTATACACCCTACACTCCATACCCTACACTCTTTACCCTACACTCTATACCCTACACTCTATACCCTAAATTCTACACCCTACACTCTACACCCTACACTCTATACCCTACACTCTATACCCTACACTCTATACCCTACACTCTATACCCTACACTCTATATGCTACACTCTACACCCTACACTCTACACCCTACACTCTGTACCCTACACTCTATACCCTACACTCTACACTCTTTACCCTACACTCTATACCCTACACTCTATACCCTACACCCTATACCCTACACTCTATACCCAACACTCTATACCCTACACTCTATACCCTACACTCTATACCCTACACTCTAAACTCTATACCCTACACTCTACACTCTATACCCTACACTCTATAACATACACTCTATACCCTACACTCTATACCATACACTCTACACCCTACACTCTAATCCCTACACCCTACACTCTATTCCCTACACTCTATACCCTACACTCTATACCCTACACTCTACACCCTACACTCTACACTCTACACCCTACACTCTATACCCTGCACTCTATACCCTACACTCTATACCGTACACCCTACACTCTACACCCTACACTCTATACCCTACACTCTACACCCTACACTCTACACTCTATACCCTACCCTCTACACCCTGCACTCTGTACCCTACACTCTACACTCTTTACCCTACACTCTATACCCTACACTCTATACCCTACACTCTATACCCTACACTCTATACCCTACACTCTATACCCTACACTCTACACTCTATACCTTACACTCTATACCCTACACTCTATACCCTACACTCTAAACTCTATACCCTACACTCTATACCCTACACTCTATACCCTACACTCTACACTCTATACCCTACACTCTAAACTCTATACCCTACACTCTATACCCTACACTCTATACCCTACACTCTACACTCTATACCCTACACTCTATACCCTACACTCTATACCCTACACTCTATACCCTACACTCTACACTCTATACCCTACACTCTATACCCTACACTCTATACCCTACACTCTATACCCTACACTCTACACTCTATACCCTACACTCTATACCCTACACTCTATACCCTACACTTTACACTCTATACCCTACACTCTACACTCTATACCCTACACTCTATACCCTACACTCTGCACTCTGTACCCTACACTCTATACCCTACACTCTACACTCTATACCCTACACTCTATACCCTACACTCTATACCCTACACTCTACACTCTATACCATACACTCTACACCCTACACTCTATACCATACACTCTATACCCTACACTCTACACTTTATACCCTACACTCTATACCATACACTCTACACTGTATACCCTACACTCTATACCATACACTCTATACCCTACACTCTATACCCTACAATCTAATCCCTACACTCTACACTCTACACCCTACACTCTAAACCCTACACTCTACACTCTATACCCTACACTCTAATCCCTACACTCTACACCCTACACTCTACACCCTACACTCTATACCCTACACTCTATACCCTACACTCTACACTCTATACCCTACACTCTATACCCTACACTCTACACTCTATACCCTACACTCTATACCATACACGCTATACCCTACACTCTATACCTTACACTCTATACCCTACACTCTATACCCTAGACTCTAAACTCTATACCCTACACTCTACACTCTATACCCTATAACATACACTCTATACCCTACACTCTATACCCTACACTCTATACCGTACACTCTACACTCTATACCCTACACTCTATACCATACACTCTACACCATACACTCTACAGCATACACTCTATACCCTACACTCTACACTCTATACCCTACACTCTATACCCTACACTCTATACACTACACTCTATACACTACACTCTATACCCTACACTCTATACCATACACTCTACACCCTACACTCTATACCATACACTCTATACCCTACACTCTACACTCTATACCCTACACTCTATAACCTACACTCTATACCCTACACTCTATACCCTACACTATACACTCTATACCTTACACTCTACACCATACACTCTATACCCTATACCCTACAATCTATACCCCACACTCTATACCCCACACTCTATACCCTACACTCTATACCCTACACTCTACACTCTATACCCTACACTCTATACCATACACTGTATACCCTACACTCTATACCCTACACTGTATACCCTACACTCTATACCCTACACTCTATACCCTACACTCTTTACCCTACACTCTATACTCTACACTCTACACTCTACACCCTACACTCTATAACATACACTCTATACACTACACTCTATACCTTACACTCTACACTCTATACCCTACACTCTATAACATACACTCTATACACTACACTCTATACCCTACACTTTACACTCTACATTCTATACCCTACACTCTATACTCTACACTTTATAGCCTACACTCTATAGCCTACACTCTATAGCCTACACTCTATATCCTACACCCTACACTCTATACCCTACACTCTATACCCTACACTCTACACTCTATACCCTACACTCTATACCCTACACTCTACACTCTATACCCTACACTCTAATCCTTACACTCTACACTCTATACCCTACACTCTATACCCTACACTCTACACTCTATACCATACACTCTATACCCTACACTCTATACCCTACACTCTACACCATACACTCTACACCATACACTCTACACCATACACTCTATAGCATACACTCTATACCCTACACGATACACTCTATACCCTACACTCTATACCCTACACTATACACTCTATACCCTACACTCTGCACCCTACACTCTATACCCTACACTCTACAACCTGCACTCTATACCCTACACTCTACACCCTACACTCTATACCCTACACTCTATACCCTACACTCTATACCCTACACTCTACACTCTATACCCTACACTCTACACCCTACACTCTATACCCTACACTCTATACCCTACACCCTACACTCTACACTCTATACCCTACACTCTACACTCTACTCCCTACACTCTACACTCTATACCCTACACTCTACACTCTATACCCTACACTCTACTCCCTACACTCTATACCCTACACTCTACACCCTACACTCTACACCCTACACTCTATACCCTACACTCTATACCCTACACTCTATACCCTACACTCTATACGCTACACTCTACACCCTGCACCCTACACTCTACACCCTACACTCTGTACCCTACACTCTATACCCTACACTCTACACTCTTTACCATACACTCTATACCCTACACTCTATACCCTACACCCTATACCCTACACTCTATACCCTACACTCTATACCCTACACTCTATACCCTACACTCTATACCCTACACTCTAAACTCTATACCCTACACTCTACACTCTATACCCTACACTCTATAACATACACTCTATACCCTACACTCTATACCCTACACTCTATACCCTACACTCTATACCATACACTCTACACTCTAACCCCACACCCTACACTCTATACCCTACACTCTATACCCTACACACTATACCCTACACTCTACACCCTACACTCTACACCCTACACTCTATACCCTGCACTCTATACCCTACACTCTATACCCTACACCCTACACTCTACACCCTACACTCTATACCCTACACTCTACACCCTACACTCTACACTCTATACCCTACCCTCTACACCCTGCACTCTGTACCCTACACTCTACACTCTTTACCCTACACTCTATACCCTACACTCTATACCCTACACTCTATACCCTACACTCTATACCCTACACTCTAAACTCTATACCCTACACTCTATACCCTACACTCTATACCCTACACTCTACACTCTATACGCTACACTCTATACCCTACACTCTATACCCTACACTCTATACCCTACACTCTACACTCTATACCCTACACTCTATACCCTACACTCTATACCCTACACTCTATACCCTACACTCTACACTCTATACCCTACACTCTATACCCTACACTCTATACCCTACACTTTACACTCTATACCCTACACTCTACACTATATACACTACACTCTATACCCTACACTCTGCACTCTGTACCCTACACTCTATACTCTACACTCTACACTCTATACCCTACACTCTATACCCTACACTCTACACTCTATACCATACACTCTACACCCTACACTCTATACCATACACTCTATACCCTACACTCTACACTTTATACCCTACACTCTATACCATACACTCTACACTGTATACCCTACACTCTATACCATACACTCTATACCCTACACTCTATACCCTACAATCTAATCCCTACACTCTACACTCTATACCCTACACTCTATACCCTACACTCTACACTCTATACCCTACACTCTAATCCCTACACTCTACACCCTACACTCTACACCCTGCACTCTATACCCTACACTCTACACTCTATACCCTACACTCTATACCCTACACTCTACACTCTATACCCTACACACTATACCATACACGCTATACCCTACACTCTATACCATACACTCTATACCCTACACTTTACACCCTACACTCTATACCTTACACTCTATACCCTACACTCCATACCCTACACTCTAAACTCTATACCCTACAATCTACACTCTATACCCTATAACATACACTCTATACCCTACACTCTATACCCTACACTCTATACCGTACACTCTTCACTCTATACCCTACACTCTATACCATACACTCTACACCATACACTCTACAGCATACACTCTATACCCTACACTCTACACTCTATACCCTACACTCTGTACCCTACACTCTATACACTACACTCTATACACTACACTCTATACCCTACACTCTATACCATACACTCTACACCCTACACTCTATACCCTACACTCTATACACTACACTCTATACACTACACTCTATACCCTACACTCTATACCCTACACTCTACACTCTATACCCTACACTCTATAACCTACACTCTATACCCTACACTCTATACCCTACACTATACACTCTATACCTTACACTCTACACCATACACTCTATACCCTATACCCTACAATCTATACCCTACACTCTATACCCCACACTCTATACCCTACACTCTATACCCTACACTCTACACTCTATACCCTACACTCTATACCATACACTGTATATCCTACACTCTATACCCTACACTCTATACCCTACACTCTATACCCTACACTCTATACCCTACACTCTATACCCTACACTCTACACTCTACACCCTACACTCTATAACATACACTCTATACACTACACTCTATACCTTACACTTTACACTCTATACCCTACACTCTATAACATACACTCTATACACTACACTCTATACCCTACACTTTACACTCTACATTCTATACCCTACACTCTATACCCTACACTCTATACTCTACACTCTATAGCCTACACTCTATAGCCTACACTCTATAGCCTACACTCTATATCCTACACTCTATACCCTACACTCTATACCCTACACTCTACACTCTATACCCTACACTCTATACCCTACACCCTACACTCTATACCCTACACTCTATACCCTACACTCTAATCCCTACACTCTACACTCTATACCCTACACTCTATACCCTACACTCTACACTCTATACCATACACTCTATACCCTACACTCTATACCCTACACTCTACACTTTATACCCTACAATCTATACCATACACTCTATACCCTACACTCTATACCCTACACTCTATACCCTACACTATACACTCTATACCCTACACTCTACACTGTATACCATACACTCTATGCCCCACACTCTATACCCCAAACTCTACACTCTATACCCTACACTCTACACCCTAAGCTCTATATCCTACACTCTACACTCTATACCCTACACTCTATACCATACACTCTATACCCTACACTCTATACCATACACTCTATACCCTACACTCTATACCCTACACTCTACACCCTACACTCTATACCTTACACTCTATACCCTACACTCTATACCCTACACTCTAAACTCTATACCCTACACTCTACACTCTATACCCTATAACATACACTCTATACCCTACACTCTATACCCTACACTCTATACCGTACACTCTACACTCTATACCCTACACTCTAATCCCTACACTCTACACCTTACACTCTATACCCTACACTCTATACCCTACACTCTACACTCTATACCCTACACTCTATACCCTACACTCTATAACATACACTCTATACACTACACTCTATACCCTACACTTTACACTCTACATTCCATACCCTACACTCTATACCCTACACTCTATACCGTACACTCTACACTCTATACCCTACACTCTAATCCCTACACTCTACACCTTACACTCTATACCCTACACTCTATACCCTACACTCTACACTCTATACCCTACACTCTATACCCTACACTCTATAACATACACTCTATACACTACACTCTATACCCTACACTTTACACTCTACATTCTATACCCTACACTCTATACCCTACACTCTATACTCTACACTCTATAGCCTACACTCTATAGCCTACACTCTATAGCCTACACTCTATATCCTACACCCTACACTCTATACCCTACACTCTATACCCTACACTCTACACTCTATACCCTACACTCTATACCCTACACTCTACACTCTATACCCTACACTCTATACCCTACACTCTACACTCTATACCATACACTCTATACCCTACACTCTATACCCTACACTCTACACTTTATACCCTACACTCTATACCATACACTCTATACCCTACACTCTATACCCTACACTCTATACCCTACACTATACACTCTATACCCTACACTCTACACTGTATACCATACACTCTATGCCCCACACTCTATACCCTAAACTCTACACTCTATACCCTACACTCTACACCCTAAGCTCTATACCCTACACTCTACACTCTATACCCTACACTCTATACCATACACTCTATACCCTACACTCTATACCATACACTCTATACCCTACACTCTATACCCTACACTCTACACCCTACACTCTATACCTTACACTCTATACCCTACACTCTATACCCTACACTCTAAACTCTATACCCTACACTCTACACTCTATACCCTATAACATACACTCTATACCCTACACTCTATACCCTACACTCTATACCGTACACTCTACACTCTATAGGGCGTTAAACTAGAAGAAGAGGGGACGGGAAGAAAAACATTAGACTCGAACAAAGACGACCCAGGAAAACACACTCAGAAGGGAGGTAAGAACATTTCTAAAACAATCCACAGTGAGGAGATTGGAACAAAACAAAATCCTCTAAACTGCATGCTCGCAAACGCCAGAAGCCTGACAAACAAGATGGAAGAACTAGAAGCAGAAATATCTACAGGTAACTTTGACATAGTGGGAATAACCGAGACATGGTTAGATGAAAGCTATGACTGGGCAGTTAACTTACAGGGTTACAGTCTGTTTAGAAAGGATCGTAAAAATCGGAGAGGAGGAGGGGTTTGTCTCTATGTAAAGTCTTGTCTAAAGTCCACTTTAAGGGAGGATATTAGCGAAGGGAATGAGGATGTCGAGTCCATATGGGTCGAAATTCATGGAGGGAAAAATGGTAACAAAATTCTCATTGGGGTCTGTTACAAACCCCCAAATATAACAGAAAGCATGGAAAGTCTACTTCTAAAGCAGATAGATGAAGCTGCAACCCATAATGAGGTCCTGGTTATGGGGGACTTTAACTACCCGGATATTAACTGGGAAACAGAAACCTGTGAAACCCATAAAGGCAACAGGTTTCTGCTAATAACCAAGAAAAATTATCTTTCACAATTGGTGCAGAATCCAACCAGAGGAGCAGCACTTTTAGACCTAATACTATCTAATAGACCTGACAGAATAACAAATCTGCAGGTGGTTGGGCATTTAGGAAATAGCGACCACAATATTGTGCAGTTTCACCTGTCTTTCACTAGGGGGACTTGTCAGGGAGTCACAAAAACATTGAACTTTAGGAAGGCAAAGTTTGAACAGCTTAGAGATGCCCTTAATCTGGTAGACTGGGACAATATCCTCAGAAATGAGAATACAGATAATAAATGGGAAATGTTTAAGAACATCCTAAATAGGCAGTGTAAGCGGTTTATACCTTGTGGGAATAAAAGGACTAGAAATAGGAAAAACCCAATGTGGCTAAACAAAGAAGTAAGACAGGCAATTAACAGTAAAAAGAAAGCATTTGCACTACTAAAGCAGGATGGCACCATTGAAGCTCTAAAAAACTATAGGGAGAAAAATACTTTATCTAAAAAACTAATTAAAGCTGCCAAAAAGGAAACAGAGAAGCACATTGCTAAGGAGAGTAAAACTAATCCCAAACTGTTCTTCAACTATATCAATAGTAAAAGAATAAAAACTGAAAATGTAGGCCCCTTAAAAAATAGTGAGGAAAGAATGGTTGTAGATGACGAGGAAAAAGCTAACATATTAAACACCTTCTTCTCCACGGTATTCACGGTGGAAAATGAAATGCTAGGTGAAATCCCAAGAAACAATGAAAACCCTATATTAAGGGTCACCAATCTAACCCAAGAAGAGGTGCGAAACCGGCTAAATAAGATTAAAATAGATAAATCTCCGGGTCCGGATGGCATACACCCACGAGTACTAAGAGAACTAAGTAATGTAATAGATAAACCATTATTTCTTATTTTTAGTGACTCTATAGCGACAGGGTCTGTTCCGCAGGACTGGCGCATAGCAAATGTGGTGCCAATATTCAAAAAGGGCTCTAAAAGTGAACCTGGAAATTATAGGCCAGTAAGTCTAACCTCTATTGTTGGTAAAATATTTGAAGGGTTTCTGAGGGATGTTATTCTGGATTATCTCAATGAGAATAACTGTTTAACTCCATATCAGCATGGGTTTATGAGAAATCGCTCCTGTCAAACCAATCTAATCAGTTTTTATGAAGAGGTAAGCTATAGACTGGACCACGGTGAGTCATTGGACGTGGTATATCTCGATTTTTCCAAAGCGTTTGATACCGTGCCGCACAAGAGGTTGGTACACAAAATGAGAATGCTTGGTCTGGGGGAAAATGTGTGTAAATGGGTTAGTAACTGGCTTAGTGATAGAAAGCAGAGGGTGGTTATAAATGGTATAGTCTCTAACTGGGTCGCTGTGACCAGTGGGGTACCGCAGGGGTCAGTATTGGGACCTGTTCTCTTCAACATATTCATTAATGATCTGGTAGAAGGTTTACACAGTAAAATATCGATATTTGCAGATGATACAAAACTATGTAAAGCAGTTAATACAAGAGAAGATAGTATTCTGCTACAGATGGATCTGGATAAGTTGGAAACTTGGGCTGAAAGGTGGCAGATGAGGTTTAACAATGATAAATGTAAGGTTATACACATGGGAAGAGGGAATCAATATCACCATTACACACTGAACGGGAAACCACTGGGTAAATCTGACAGGGAGAAGGACTTGGGGATCCTAGTTAATGATAAACTTACCTGGAGCAGCCAGTGCCAGGCAGCAGCTGCCAAGGCAAACAGGATCATGGGGTGCATTAAAAGAGGTCTGGATACACATGATGAGAGCATTATACTGCCTCTGTACAAATCCCTAGTTAGACCGCACATGGAGTACTGTGTCCAGTTTTGGGCACCGGTGCTCAGGAAGGATATAATGGAACTAGAGAGAGTACAAAGGAGGGCAACAAAATTAATAAAGGGGATGGGAGAACTACAATACCCAGATAGATTAGCGAAATTAGGATTATTTAGTCTAGAAAAAAGACGACTGAGGGGCGATCTAATAACCATGTATAAGTATATAAGGGGACAATACAAATATCTCGCTGAGGATCTGTTTATACCAAGGAAGGTGACGGGCACAAGGGGGCATTCTTTGCGTCTGGAGGAGAGAAGGTTTTTCCACCAACATAGAAGAGGATTCTTTACTGTTAGGGCAGTGAGAATCTGGAATTGCTTGCCTGAGGAGGTGGTGATGGCGAACTCAGTCGAGGGGTTCAAGAGAGGCCTGGATGTCTTCCTGGAGCAGAACAATATTGTATCATACAATTATTAGGTTCTGTAGAAGGACGTAGATCTGGGTATTTATTATGATGGAATATAGGCTGAACTGGATGGACAAATGTCTTTTTTCGGCCTTACTAACTATGTTACTATGTTACTATGTTACTATACCCTACACTCTATACCATACACTCTACACCATACACTCTACAGCAAACACTCTATACCCTACAATTTACACTCTATACCCTACACTCTATACCCTACACTCTATACACTACACTCTATACACTACCCTCTATACCCTACACTCTATACCATACACTCTACACCCTACACTCTATACCATACACTCTATACCCTACACTCTACACTCTATACCCTACACTCTATAACCTACACTCTATACCTTACACTCTATACCCTACACTATACACTCTATACCTTACACTCTACACCATACACTCTATACCCTATACCCTACAATCTATACCCTACACTCTATACCCCACACTCTATACCCTACACTCTATACCCTACACTCTACACTCTATACCCTACACTCTATACCATACACTGTATACCCTACACTCTATACCCTACAATCTATACCCTACACTCTATAAACTACACTCTATACCCTACACTCTACACTCTACACCCTACACTCTATAACATACACTCTATACACTACACTCTATACCTTACACTCTACACTCTATACCCTACACTCTATAACATACACTCTATACACTACACTCTATACCCTACACTTTACACTCTACATTCTATACCCTACACTCTATACCCTACACTCTATACTCTACACTCTATAGCCTACACTCTATAGCCTACACTTTATAGCCTACACTCTATATCCTACACCCTACACTCTATACCCTACACTCTATACCCTACACTCTACACTCTATACCCTACACTCTATACCCTACACCCTACGCTCTATACGCTACACTCTATACCCTACACTATACACTCTATACCCTACACTCTACACTGTATACCATACACTCTATGCCCCACACTCTATACCCTAAACTCTACACTCTATATCCTACACTCTACACCCTAAGCTCTATACCCTACACTCTATACACTACACTCTACACTCTATACCCTACACTCTATACCCTACACCCTACGCTCTATACGCTACACTCTATACCCTACACTCTACACTCTACACTGTATACCATACACTCTATGCCCCACACTCTATACCCTAAACTCTACACTCTATAACCTACACTCTACACCCTAAACTCTATATCATACACTCTATACCCTACACTCTACACTCTATACCCTACACTCTACACTCTATACCCTACACTCTATACCATACACTGTATACCCTACACTCTACACTCTATACCCTACACTCTATACCCTACACTCTACACTCTATACCCTAAACTCTATACCCTACACTCTATACCATACACTCTATACCATATACTCTATACCCTACACTCTATACCCTACACTCTACACCCTACACTCTATACCCTACACTCTACACTCTATACCCTACACTCTATACCCTACACTCTATACCCTACACTCTATACCCTACACTCTACACTCTATACCCTACACTCTACACTATATACCCTACACACTATACCCTAAACTCTATACCCTACACTCTACACTCTATACCCTACACTCTACACCCTGCACTCTGTACCCTACACTCTATACCCTACACTCTACACTCTGTACCCTACACTCTATACCCTACACTCTATACCCTACACTCTATACCCTACACTCTATACCCTACACTCTATACCCTACACTCTACACTCTATACCCTACACTCTATACCATACACTCTACACCCTACACTCTATACCATACACTCTATACCCTACACTTTACACTCTATACCCTACACTCTATACCATACACTCTACACTTTATACCCTACACTCTATACCATACACACTATACCCTACACTCTATACCCTACACTCTATACCCTACACTCTAATCCCTACACTCTAATCCCTACACTCTAATCCCTACACTCTAATCCCTACACTCTAATCCCTACACTCTATACCCTACACTCTATACTCTACACTCTACACTCTATACCCTACACTCTAATCCCTACACTCTAATCCCTACACTCTACACTCTATACCCTACACTCTATACCCTACACTCTATACCCTACACTCTACACTCTATACCCTACACTCTATACCCTACACTCTACACTCTATACCCTACACTCTATACCCTACACTCTTTAAAATACACTCTATACCCTACACTCTACACTCTATACCATACACTTTATACCCTACACTCTATACCATACACTTTATACCCTACACTCTATACCCTACACTCCACACCCTACACTCTATACCTTACACTCTATACCCTACACTCTAAAATCTATACCCTACACTCTATACCCTACACTCTATACCCTATACCCTACACTCTATACACTACACTCTATACCATACACGCTATACTCTATACCCTACACTCTATACCATACACTCTAAATCCTACACTCTACACCACTCTACACCCCACACTCTACACCCTACACCCTACACTCTATACCCTACACTCTACACCATACACTCTATACCCTATACCCTATACCCTACAATCTATACCCTTCACTCTATACCCTACACTCTATACCCTACACTCTATACCCTACACTCTACACTCTATACCCTACACTCTATACCATACACTGTATACCCTACACTCTATACCCTACACTCTACACTCTATATCCTACACTCTATACCCTACACTTTACACTCTACACCCTACACTCTACATTCTATACCCTACACTCTAAACTCTACACTCTATAGCTTACACTCTATACCCTACACTCTATACCCTACACTCTACACTTTATACCCTACACTCTATACCATACACTCTATACCCTACACTCTACACTTTATACCCTACACTCTATACCATACACTCTATACCCTACACTCTATACCCTACACTATACACTCTATACCCTACACTCTACACTGTATACCATACACTCTATGCCCCACACTCTCTACCCTAAACTCTACATTCTATATCCTACACTCTACACCCTAAGCTCTATACCATACTCTCTATACCCTACACTCTATACCCTACACTCTATACCCTACACTCTATACCCTACACCCTACGCTCTATACGCTACACTCTATAACCTACACTCTATACCCTACACTCTATACCTTACACTCTACACTTTATACCCTACACTCTATACCATACACTCTATACCCTACACTCTATACCCTACACTCTATACCCTACACTCTATACCCTACAGTCTATACCCTACACTCTACACTCTATACCCTACACTCTATACCCTACACTCAACACTCTATACTCTACACTCTATACCATACACTCTATACCCTACACTCTATACCATACACTCTATACCCTACACTCTATACCCTACACTCTAAACTCTATACCCTACACTCTACACTCTATACCCTATAACATACACTCTATACCCTACACTCTATACCCTACACTCTATACCCTACACTCTATACCGTACACTCTATACCATACACTCTACACCATACACTCTACAGCATACACTCTATACCCTACACTCTACACTCTATACCCTACACTCTATACCCTACACTCTATACACTACACTCTATACACTACACTCTATACCCTACACTCTATACCATACACTCTACACCCTACACTCTACACTCTATACCCTACACTCTATAACCTACACTCTATACCCTACACTCTATACCCTACACTATACACTCTATACCTTACACTCTACACCATACACTCTATACCCTATACCCTACAATCTAAACCCTACACTCTATACCCCACACTCTATACCCTACACTCTATACCCTACACTCTACACTCTATACCCTACACTCTATACCATACACTGTATACCCTACACTCTATACCCTACACTCTATACCCTACACTCTATACCCTACAATCTATACCCTACACTCTACACCCTACACTCTATAACATACACTCTATACACTACACTCTATACCTTACACTCTACACTCTATACCCTACACTCTATAACATACACTCTATACACTACACTCTATACCCTACACTTTACACTTTACATTCTATACCCTACACTCTATACCCTACACTCTATACTCTACACTCTATAGCCTACACTCTATAGCCTACACTCTATATCCTACACCCTACACTCTATACCCTACACTCTATACCCTACACTCTACACTCTATACCCTACACTCTATACCCTACACTCTACACTCTATACCCTACACTCTATACCCTACACTCTAATCCCTACACTCTACACTCTATACCCTACACTCTATACCCTACACTCTACACTCTATACCATACACTCTATACCCTACACTCTATACCCTACACTCTATACCCTACACTCTATACCCTACACTCTATACCCTACACTATACACTCTATACCCTACACTCTACACTGTATACCATACACTCTATGCCCCACACTCTATACCCTAAACTCTACACTCTATACCCTACACTCTACACTCTATACCCTACACTCTATACCCTACACTCTATACCCTACACTTTACACTCTATACCCTACACTCTGCACTCTGTACCCTACACTCTATACCCTACACTCTATACCCTACACTCTACACCCTACACTCTATACCCTACACTCTATACCATACACTCTATACCCTACACTCTATACCCTACACTCTATACCCTACACTCTATACCCTACACTCTATACCCTACACCCTACACTCTATACCCTACACTCTATACCCTACACTCTATACCCTACACTCTACACCCTACACTCTACACCTTACACTCTATACCCTATACCCTACACTCTATACCCTACACTCTATACCCTACACTCTATACCCTACACTCTATACCCTACACTCTACACTCTATACCCTACACTCTATAGCCTACACTCTATACCCTACAGTATATATACCCTACACTCTATACCCTACACTCTACACCTTACACCCTACACTCTATTCCCTACACTCTATACCCTACACTCTATACCCTACACTCTACACTCTATACCCTACACCCTACACTCTATACCCTACACTCTACACCCTATACTCTATACGCCACACTCTATACCCTACACCCTACACTCTATACCCTACACTCTACACTCTATACACTACACTCTACACCCTACACTCTATACCCTACACTCTATACCCTACACCCTACACTCTGCACTCTATACCCTACACTCTACACTCTACTCCCTACATTCTACACTCTATACCCTACACTCTACACTCTATACCCTACACTCTACTCCCTACACTCTATACCCTACACTCTACACCCTACACTATACACCCTACACTCCATACCCTACACTCTTTACCCTACACTCTATACCCTACACTCTATACCCTAAATTCTACACCCTACACTCTACACCCTACACTCTATACCCTACACTCTACACCCTACACTCTACACCCTACACTCTGTACCCTACACTCTATACCCTACACTCTACACTCTTTACCCTACACTCTATACCCTACACTCTATACCCTACACCCTATACCCTACACTCTATACCCAACACTCTATACCCTACACTCTATACCCTACACTCTATACCCTACACTCTAAACTCTATACCCTACACTCTACACTCTATACCCTACACTCTATAACATACACTCTATACCCTACACTCTATACCATACACTCTACACCCTACACTCTAATCCCTACACCCTACACTCTATTCCCTACACTCTATACCCTACACTCTATACCCTACACTCTACACCCTACACTCTACACTCTACACCCTACACTCTATACCCTGCACTCTATACCCTACACTCTATACCGTACACCCTACACTCTACACCCTACACTCTATACCCTACACTCTACACCCTACACTCTACACTCTATACCCTACCCTCTACACCCTGCACTCTGTACCCTACACTCTACACTCTTTACCCTACACTCTATACCCTACACTCTATACCCTACACTCTATACCCTACACTCTATACCCTACACTCTACACTCTATACCTTACACTCTATACCCTACACTCTATACCCTACACTCTAAACTCTATACCCTACACTCTATACCCTACACTCTATACCCTACACTCTACACTCTATACCCTACACTCTAAACTCTATACCCTACACTCTATACCCTACACTCTATACCCTACACTCTACACTCTATACCCTACACTCTATACCCTACACTCTATACCCTACACTCTATACCCTACACTCTACACTCTATACCCTACACTCTATACCCTACACTCTATACCCTACACTCTATACCCTACACTCTACACTCTATACCCTACACTCTATACCCTACACTCTATACCCTACACTTTACACTCTATACCCTACACTCTACACTCTATACCCTACACTCTATACCCTACACTCTGCACTCTGTACCCTACACTCTATACCCTACACTCTACACTCTATACCCTACACTCTATACCCTACACTCTATACCCTACACTCTACACTCTATACCATACACTCTACACCCTACACTCTATACCATACACTCTATACCCTACACTCTACACTTTATACCCTACACTCTATACCATACACTCTACACTGTATACCCTACACTCTATACCATACACTCTATACCCTACACTCTATACCCTACAATCTAATCCCTACACTCTACACTCTACACCCTACACTCTAAACCCTACACTCTACACTCTATACCCTACACTCTAATCCCTACACTCTACACCCTACACTCTACACCCTACACTCTATACCCTACACTCTATACCCTACACTCTACACTCTATACCCTACACTCTATACCCTACACTCTACACTCTATACCCTACACTCTATACCATACACGCTATACCCTACACTCTATACCTTACACTCTATACCCTACACTCTATACCCTAGACTCTAAACTCTATACCCTACACTCTACACTCTATACCCTATAACATACACTCTATACCCTACACTCTATACCCTACACTCTATACCGTACACTCTACACTCTATACCCTACACTCTATACCATACACTCTACACCATACACTCTACAGCATACACTCTATACCCTACACTCTACACTCTATACCCTACACTCTATACCCTACACTCTATACACTACACTCTATACACTACACTCTATACCCTACACTCTATACCATACACTCTACACCCTACACTCTATACCATACACTCTATACCCTACACTCTACACTCTATACCCTACACTCTATAACCTACACTCTATACCCTACACTCTATACCCTACACTATACACTCTATACCTTACACTCTACACCATACACTCTATACCCTATACCCTACAATCTATACCCCACACTCTATACCCCACACTCTATACCCTACACTCTATACCCTACACTCTACACTCTATACCCTACACTCTATACCATACACTGTATACCCTACACTCTATACCCTACACTGTATACCCTACACTCTATACCCTACACTCTATACCCTACACTCTTTACCCTACACTCTATACTCTACACTCTACACTCTACACCCTACACTCTATAACATACACTCTATACACTACACTCTATACCTTACACTCTACACTCTATACCCTACACTCTATAACATACACTCTATACACTACACTCTATACCCTACACTTTACACTCTACATTCTATACCCTACACTCTATACCCTACACTCTATACTCTACACTCTATAGCCTACACTCTATAGCCTACACTCTATAGCCTACACTCTATATCCTACACCCTACACTCTATACCCTACACTCTATACCCTACACTCTACACTCTATACCCTACACTCTATACCCTACACTCTACACTCTATACCCTACACTCTAATCCTTACACTCTACACTCTATACCCTACACTCTATACCCTACACTCTACACTCTATACCATACACTCTATACCCTACACTCTATACCCTACACTCTACACCATACACTCTACACCATACACTCTACACCATACACTCTATAGCATACACTCTATACCCTACACGATACACTCTATACCCTACACTCTATACCCTACACTATACACTCTATACCCTACACTCTGCACCCTACACTCTATACCCTACACTCTACAACCTGCACTCTATACCCTACACTCTACACCCTACACTCTATACCCTACACTCTATACCCTACACTCTATACCCTACACTCTACACTCTATACCCTACACTCTACACCCTACACTCTATACCCTACACTCTATACCCTACACCCTACACTCTACACTCTATACCCTACACTCTACACTCTACTCCCTACACTCTACACTCTATACCCTACACTCTACACTCTATACCCTACACTCTACTCCCTACACTCTATACCCTACACTCTACACCCTACACTCTACACCCTACACTCTGTACCCTACACTCTATACCCTACACTCTATACCCTACACTCTATACGCTACACTCTACACCCTACACTCTGCACCCTACACTCTACACCCTACACTCTGTACCCTACACTCTATACCCTACACTCTACACTCTTTACCATACACTCTATACCCTACACTCTATACCCTACACCCTATACCCTACACTCTATACCCTACACTCTATACCCTACACTCTATACCCTACACTCTATACCCTACACTCTAAACTCTATACCCTACACTCTACACTCTATACCCTACACTCTATAACATACACTCTATACCCTACACTCTATACCCTACACTCTATACCCTACACTCAATACCATACACTCTACACTCTAACCCCACACCCTACACTCTATACCCTACACTCTATACCCTACACACTATACCCTACACTCTACACCCTACACTCTACACCCTACACTCTATACCCTGCACTCTATACCCTACACTCTATACCCTACACCCTACACTCTACACCCTACACTCTATACCCTACACTCTACACCCTACACTCTACACTCTATACCCTACCCTCTACACCCTGCACTCTGTACCCTACACTCTACACTCTTTACCCTACACTCTATACCCTACACTCTATACCCTACACTCTATACCCTACACTCTATACCCTACACTCTACACTCTATACCTTACACTTTATACCCTACACTCTATACCCTACACTCTAAACTCTATACCCTACACTCTATACCCTACACTCTATACCCTACACTCTACACTCTATACGCTACACTCTATACCCTACACTCTATACCCGACACTCTATACCCTACACTCTACACTCTATACCCTACACTATATACCCTACACTCTATACCCTACACTCTATACCCTACACTCTACACTCTATACCCTACACTCTATACCCTACACTCTATACCCTACACTTTACACTCTATACCCTACACTCTACACTATATACCCTACACTCTATACCCTACACTCTGCACTCTGTACCCTACACTCTATACTCTACACTCTACACTCTATACCCTACACTCTATACCCTACACTCTACACTCTATACCATACACTCTACACCCTACACTCTATACCATACACTCTATACCCTACACTCTACACTTTATACCCTACACTCTATACCATACACTCTACACTGTATACCCTACACTCTATACCATACACTCTATACCCTACACTCTATACCCTACAATCTAATCCCTACACTCTACACTCTATACCCTACACTCTATACCCTACACTCTACACTCTATACCCTACACTCTAATCCCTACACTCTACACCCTACACTCTACACCCTGCACTCTATACCCTACACTCTACACTCTATACCCTACACTCTATACCCTACACTCTACACTCTATACCCTACACACTATACCATACACGCTATACCCTACACTCTATACCATACACTCTATACCCTACACTTTACACCCTACACTCTATACCTTACACTCTATACCCTACACTCCATACCCTACACTCTAAACTCTATACCCTACACTCTACACTCTATACCCTATAACATACACTCTATACCCTACACTCTATACCCTACACTCTATACCGTACACTCTTCACTCTATACCCTACACTCTATACCATACACTCTACACCATACACTCTACAGCATACACTCTATACCCTACACTCTACACTCTATACCCTACACTCTATACCCTACACTCTATACACTACACTCTATACACTACACTCTATACCCTACACTCTATACCATACACTCTACACCCTACACTCTATACCCTACACTCTATACACTACACTCTATACACTACACTCTATACCCTACACTCTATACCCTACACTCTACACTCTATACCCTACACTCTATAACCTACACTCTATACCCTACACTCTATACCCTACACTATACACTCTATACCTTACACTCTACACCATACACTCTATACCCTATACCCTACAATCTATACCCTACACTCTATACCCCACACTCTATACCCTACACTCTATACCCTACACTCTACACTCTATACCCTACACTCTATACCATACACTGTATATCCTACACTCTATACCCTACACTCTATACCCTACACTCTATACCCTACACTCTATACCCTACACTCTATACCCTACACTCTACACTCTACACCCTACACTCTATAACATACACTCTATACACTACACTCTATACCTTACACTTTACACTCTATACCCTACACTCTATAACATACACTCTATACACTACACTCTATACCCTACACTTTACACTCTACATTCTATACCCTACACTCTATACCCTACACTCTATACTCTACACTCTATAGCCTACACTCTATAGCCTACACTCTATAGCCTACACTCTATATCCTACACTCTATACCCTACACTCTATACCCTACACTCTACACTCTATACCCTACACTCTATACCCTACACCCTACACTCTATACCCTACACTCTATACCCTACACTCTAATCCCTACACTCTACACTCTATACCCTACACTCTATACCCTACACTCTACACTCTATACCATACACTCTATACCCTACACTCTATACCCTACACTCTACACTTTATACCCTACAATCTATACCATACACTCTATACCCTACACTCTATACCCTACACTCTATACCCTACACTATACACTCTATACCCTACACTCTACACTGTATACCATACACTCTATGCCCCACACTCTATACCCTAAACTCTACACTCTATACCCTACACTCTACACCCTAAGCTCTATATCCTACACTCTACACTCTATACCCTACACTCTATACCATACACTCTATACCCTACACTCTATACCATACACTCTATACCCTACACTCTATACCCTACACTCTACACCCTACACTCTATACCTTACACTCTATACCCTACACTCTATACCCTACACTCTAAACTCTATACCCTACACTCTACACTCTATACCCTATAACATACACTCTATACCCTACACTCTATACCCTACACTCTATACCGTACACTCTACACTCTATACCCTACACTCTAATCCCTACACTCTACACCTTACACTCTATACCCTACACTCTATACCCTACACTCTACACTCTATACCCTACACTCTATACCCTACACTCTATAACATACACTCTATACACTACACTCTATACCCTACACTTTACACTCTACATTCCATACCCTACACTCTATACCCTACACTCTATACCGTACACTCTACACTCTATACCCTACACTCTAATCCCTACACTCTACACCTTACACTCTATACCCTACACTCTATACCCTACACTCTACACTCTATACCCTACACTCTATACCCTACACTCTATAACATACACTCTATACACTACACTCTATACCCTACACTTTACACTCTACATTCTATACCCTACACTCTATACCCTACACTCTATACTCTACACTCTATAGCCTACACTCTATAGCCTACACTCTATAGCCTACACTCTATATCCTACACCCTACACTCTATACCCTACACTCTATACCCTACACTCTACACTCTATACCCTACACTCTATACCCTACACTCTACACTCTATACCCTACACTCTATACCCTACACTCTACACTCTATACCATACACTCTATACCCTACACTCTATACCCTACACTCTACACTTTATACCCTACACTCTATACCATACACTCTATACCCTACACTCTATACCCTACACTCTATACCCTACACTATACACTCTATACCCTACACTCTACACTGTATACCATACACTCTATGCCCCACACTCTATACCCTAAACTCTACACTCTATACCCTACACTCTACACCCTAAGCTCTATACCCTACACTCTACACTCTATACCCTACACTCTATACCATACACTCTATACCCTACACTCTATACCATACACTCTATACCCTACACTCTATACCCTACACTCTACACCCTACACTCTATACCTTACACTCTATACCCTACACTCTATACCCTACACTCTAAACTCTATACCCTACACTCTACACTCTATACCCTATAACATACACTCTATACCCTACACTCTATACCCTACACTCTATACCGTACACTCTACACTCTATACCCTACACTCTATACCATACACTCTACACCATACACTCTACAGCAAACACTCTATACCCTACAATTTACACTCTATACCCTACACTCTATACCCTACACTCTATACACTACACTCTATACACTACCCTCTATACCCTACACTCTATACCATACACTCTACACCCTACACTCTATACCATACACTCTATACCCTACACTCTACACTCTATACCCTACACTCTATAACCTACACTCTATACCTTACACTCTATACCCTACACTATACACTCTATACCTTACACTCTACACCATACACTCTATACCCTATACCCTACAATCTATACCCTACACTCTATACCCCACACTCTATACCCTACACTCTATACCCTACACTCTACACTCTATACCCTACACTCTATACCATACACTGTATACCCTACACTCTATACCCTACAATCTATACCCTACACTCTATAAACTACACTCTATACCCTACACTCTACACTCTACACCCTACACTCTATAACATACACTCTATACACTACACTCTATACCTTACACTCTACACTCTATACCCTACACTCTATAACATACACTCTATACACTACACTCTATACCCTACACTTTACACTCTACATTCTATACCCTACACTCTATACCCTACACTCTATACTCTACACTCTATAGCCTACACTCTATAGCCTACACTTTATAGCCTACACTCTATATCCTACACCCTACACTCTATACCCTACACTCTATACCCTACACTCTACACTCTATACCCTACACTCTATACCCTACACCCTACGCTCTATACGCTACACTCTATACCCTACACTATACACTCTATACCCTACACTCTACACTGTATACCATACACTCTATGCCCCACACTCTATACCCTAAACTCTACACTCTATATCCTACACTCTACACCCTAAGCTCTATACCCTACACTCTATACACTACACTCTACACTCTATACCCTACACTCTATACCCTACACCCTACGCTCTATACGCTACACTCTATACCCTACACTCTACACTCTACACTGTATACCATACACTCTATGCCCCACACTCTATACCCTAAACTCTACACTCTATAACCTACACTCTACACCCTAAACTCTATATCATACACTCTATACCCTACACTCTACACTCTATACCCTACACTCTACACTCTATACCCTACACTCTATACCATACACTGTATACCCTACACTCTACACTCTATACCCTACACTCTATACCCTACACTCTACACTCTATACCCTACACTCTATACCCTACACTCTATAACCTACACTCTATACCTTACACTCTATACCCTACACTATACACTCTATACCTTACACTCTACACCATACACTCTATACCCTATACCCTACAATCTATACCCTACACTCTATACCCCACACTCTATACCCTACACTCTATACCCTACACTCTACACTCTATACCCTACACTCTATACCATACACTGTATACCCTACACTCTATACCCTACAATCTATACCCTACACTCTATAAACTACACTCTATACCCTACACTCTACACTCTACACCCTACACTCTATAACATACACTCTATACACTACACTCTATACCTTACACTCTACACTCTATACCCTACACTCTATAACATACACTCTATACACTACACTCTATACCCTACACTTTACACTCTACATTCTATACCCTACACTCTATACCCTACACTCTATACTCTACACTCTATAGCCTACACTCTATAGCCTACACTTTATAGCCTACACTCTATATCCTACACCCTACACTCTATACCCTACACTCTATACCCTACACTCTACACTCTATACCCTACACTCTATACCCTACACCCTACGCTCTATACGCTACACTCTATACCCTACACTATACACTCTATACCCTACACTCTACACTGTATACCATACACTCTATGCCCCACACTCTATACCCTAAACTCTACACTCTATATCCTACACTCTACACCCTAAGCTCTATACCCTACACTCTATACACTACACTCTACACTCTATACCCTACACTCTATACCCTACACCCTACGCTCTATACGCTACACTCTATACCCTACACTCTACACTCTACACTGTATACCATACACTCTATGCCCCACACTCTATACCCTAAACTCTACACTCTATAACCTACACTCTACACCCTAAACTCTATATCATACACTCTATACCCTACACTCTACACTCTATACCCTACACTCTACACTCTATACCCTACACTCTATACCATACACTGTATACCCTACACTCTACACTCTATACCCTACACTCTATACCCTACACTCTACACTCTATACCCTACACTCTATACCCTACACTCTATACCATACACTCTATACCATATACTCTATACCCTACACTCTATACCCTACACTCTACACCCTACACTCTATACCCTACACTCTACATTCTATACCCTACACTCTATACCCTACACTCTATACCCTACACTCTATACCCTACACTCTACACTCTATACCCTACACTCTACACTATATACCCTACACACTATACCCTAAACTCTATACCCTACACTCTACACTCTATACCCTACACTCTACACCCTGCACTCTGTACCCTACACTCTATACCCTACACTCTACACTCTGTACCCTACACTCTATACCCTACACTCTATACCCTACACTCTATACCCTACACTCTATACCCTACACTCTATACCCTACACTCTACACTCTATACCCTACACTCTATACCATACACTCTACACCCTACACTCTATACCATACACTCTATACCCTACACTTTACACTCTATACCCTACACTCTATACCATACACTCTACACTTTATACCCTACACTCTATACCATACACACTATACCCTACACTCTATACCCTACACTCTATACCCTACACTCTATACCCTACACTCTAATCCCTACACTCTAATCCCTACACTCTAATCCCTACACTCTAATCCCTACACTCTAATCCCTACACTCTATACCCTACACTCTATACTCTACACTCTACACTCTATACCCTACACTCTAATCCCTACACTCTAATCCCTACACTCTACACTCTATACCCTACACTCTATACCCTACACTCTATACCCTACACTCTACACTCTATACCCTACACTCTATACCCTACACTCTACACTCTATACCCTACACTCTATACCCTACACTCTTTAAAATACACTCTATACCCTACACTCTACACTCTATACCATACACTTTATACCCTACACTCTATACCATACACTTTATACCCTACACTCTATACCCTACACTCCACACCCTACACTCTATACCTTACACTCTATACCCTACACTCTAAAATCTATACCCTACACTCTATACCCTACACTCTATACCCTATACCCTACACTCTATACACTACACTCTATACCATACACGCTATACTCTATACCCTACACTCTATACCATACACTCTAAATCCTACACTCTACACCACTCTACACCCCACACTCTACACCCTACACCCTACACTCTATACCCTACACTCTACACCATACACTCTATACCCTATACCCTATACCCTACAATCTATACCCTTCACTCTATACCCTACACTCTATACCCTACACTCTATACCCTACACTCTACACTCTATACCCTACACTCTATACCATACACTGTATACCCTACACTCTATACCCTACACTCTACACTCTATATCCTACACTCTATACCCTACACTTTACACTCTACACCCTACACTCTACATTCTATACCCTACACTCTAAACTCTACACTCTATAGCTTACACTCTATACCCTACACTCTATACCCTACACTCTACACTTTATACCCTACACTCTATACCATACACTCTATACCCTACACTCTACACTTTATACCCTACACTCTATACCATACACTCTATACCCTACACTCTATACCCTACACTATACACTCTATACCCTACACTCTACACTGTATACCATACACTCTATGCCCCACACTCTCTACCCTAAACTCTACATTCTATATCCTACACTCTACACCCTAAGCTCTATACCATACTCTCTATACCCTACACTCTATACCCTACACTCTATACCCTACACTCTATACCCTACACCCTACGCTCTATACGCTACACTCTATAACCTACACTCTATACCCTACACTCTATACCTTACACTCTACACTTTATACCCTACACTCTATACCATACACTCTATACCCTACACTCTATACCCTACACTCTATACCCTACACTCTATACCCTACAGTCTATACCCTACACCCTACGCTCTATACGCTACACTCTATAACCTACACTCTATACCCTACACTCTATACCCTAAACTCTACACTCTATACCCTACACTCTACACCCTAAGCTCTATACCCTACACTCTATACCCTACACTCTATACCCTACACTCTATACCCTACACTCTATACCCTACACCCTACGCTCTATACGCTACACTCTATACCCTACACTATACACTCTATACCCTACACTCTACACTGTATACCATACACTCTATGCCCCACACTCTATACCCTAAACTCTACACTCTATACCCTACACTCTACACCCTAAGCTCTATACCCTGCACTCTATACCCTACACTCTACACTCTATACCCTACACTCTATACCCTACACCCTACGCTCTATACGCTACACTCTATACCCTACACTCTACACTCTACACTGTATACCATACACTCTATGCCCCACACTCTATACCCTAAACTCTACACTCTATACCCTACACTCTACACCCTAAACTCTATACCATACACTCTATACCCTACACTCTACACTCTATACCCTACACTCTACACTCTATACCCTACACTCTACACTCTATACCCTACACTCTATACCATACACTCTATACCCTACACTCTACACTCTATACCCTACACTCTATACCCTACACTCTATACCCTACACTCTACACTCTATACCCTACACTCTATACCCTATACTCTATACCATACACTCTATACCATATACTCTATACCCTACACTCTATACCCTACACTCTACACCCTACACTCTATACCCTACACTCTACACTCTATACCCTACACTCTATACCCTACACTCTATACCCTACACTCTATACCCTATACCCTACACTCTATACACTACACTCTATACCATACACACTATACTCTATACCCTACACTCTATACCATACACTCTAAATCCTACACTCTACACCACTCTACACCCCACACTCTACACCCTACACCCTACACTCTATACCCTACACTCTACACCATACACTCTATACCCTATACCCTACAATCTATACCCTACACTCTATACCCTACACTCTATACCCTACACTCTATACCCTACACTCTACACTCTATACCCTACACTCTATACCATACACTGTATACCCTACACTCTATACCCTACACTCTACACTCTATATCCTACACTCTATACCCTACACTTTACACTCTACACCCTACACTCTACATTCTATACCCTACACTCTAAACTCTACACTCTATAGCCTACACTCTATACCCTACACTCTATACCCTACAATTACACTTTATACCCTACACTCTATACCATACACTCTATACCCTACACTCTACACTTTATACCCTATACTCTATACCATACACTCTATACCCTACACTCTATACCCTACACTATACACTCTATACCCTACACTCTACACTGTATACCATACACTCTATGCCCCACACTCTACCATAAACTCTACATTCTATACCCTACACTCTACACCCTAAGCTCTATACCATACACTCTATACCCTACACTCTATACCCTACACTCTATACCCTACACTCTATACCCTACACCCTACGCTCTATACGCTACACTCTATAACCTACACTCTATACCCTACACTCTATACCCTACACTCTACACTTTATACCCTACACTCTATACCATACACTCTATACCCTACACTCTATACCCTACACTTTATACCCTACACTATACACTCTATACCCTACACTCTACACTGTATACCATACACTCTATGCCCCACACTCTATACCCTAAACTCTACACTCTATACCCTACACTCTACACCCTAAGCTCTATACCCTACACTCTATACCCTACACTTTATACCCTACACTCTATACCCTACACTCTATACCCTACACTCTATACCCTACATCCTACGCTCTATACGCTATACTCTATACCCTACACTATACACTCTATACCCTACACTCTACACTGTATACCATACACTCTATGCCCCACACTCTATACCCTAAACTCTACACTCTATACCCTACACTCTACACCCTAAACTCTATACCCTACACTCTATACCCTACACTCTATACCCTATACCCTATACCCTACAATCTATACCCTTCACTCTATACCCTACACTCTATACCCTACAGTCTATACCCTACACTCTACACTCTATACCCTACACTCTATACCATACACTGTATACCCTACACTCTATACCCTACACTCTACACTCTATATCCTACACTCTATACCCTACACTTTACACTCTACACCCTACACTCTACATTCTATACCCTACACTCTAAACTCTACACTCTATAGCCTACACTCTATACCCTACACTCTATACCCTACACTCTACACTTTATACCCTACACTCTATACCATACACTCTATACCCTACACTCTACACTTTATACCCTACACTCTATACCCTACACTCTATACCCTACACTCTATACCCTACACTATACACTCTATACCCTACACTCTACACTGTATACCATACACTCTATGCCCCACACTCTCTACCCTAAACTCTACATTCTATACCCTACACTCTACACCCTAAGCTCCATACCATACACTCTATACCCTACACTCTATACCCTACACTCTATACCCTACACTCTATACCCTACACCCTACGCTCTATACGCTACACTCTATAACCTACACTCTATACCCTACACTCTATACCTTACACTCTACACTTTATACCCTACACTCTATACCATACACTCTATACCCTACACTCTATACCCTACACTCTATACCCTACACTATACCCTACACCCTACGCTCTATACGCTACACTCTATAACCTACACTCTATACCCTACACTCTATACCCTAAACTCTACACTCTATACCCTACACTCTACACCCTAAGCTCTATACCCTACACTCTATACCCTACACTCTATACCCTACACTCTATACCCTACACTCTATACCCTACACCCTGCGCTCTATACGCTACACTCTATACCTTACACTATACACTCTATACCCTACACTCTACACTGTATACCATACACTCTATGCCCCACACTCTATACCATAAACTCTACACTCTATACCCTACACTCTACACCCTAAGCTCTATACCCTACACTCTATACCCTACACTCTACACTCTATACCCTACACTCTATACCCTACACCCTACGCTCTATACGCTACACTCTATACCCTACACTCTACACTCTACACTGTATACCATACACTCTATGCCCCACACTCTATACCCTAAACTCTACACTCTATACCCTACACTCTACACCCTAAACTTTATACCATACACTCTATACCCTACACTCTACACTCTATACCCTACACTCTACACTCTATACCCTACACTCTACACTCTATACCCTACACTCTATACCATACACTCTATACCCTACACTCTACACTCTATACCCTACACTCTATACCCTACACTCTATACCCTACACTCTACACTCTATACCCTACACTCTATACCCTACACTCTACACTCTATACCCTACACTCTATACCCTACACTCTATACCATACACTCTATACCATATACTCTATACCCTACACTCTATACCCTACACTCTACACCCTACACTCTATACCCTACACTCTACACTCTATACCCTACACTCTATACCCTACACTCTATACCCTATACCCTACACTCTATACACTACACTCTATACCATACACGCTATACTCTATACCCTACACTCTATACCATACACTCTAAATCCTACACTCTACACCACTCTACACCCCACACTCTACACCCTACACCCTACACTCTATACCCTACACTCTACACCATACACTCTATACCCTATACCCTATACCCTACAATCTATACCCTACACTCTATACCCTACACTCTATACCCTACACTCTATACCCTACACTCTACACTCTATACCCTACACTCTATACCATACACTATATACCCTACACTCTATACCCTACACTCTACAATCTATATCCTACACTCTATACCCTACACTTTACACTCTACACCCTACACTCTACATTCTATACCCTACACTCTAAACTCTACACTCTATAGCCTACACTCTATACCCTACACTCTATACCCTACACTCTACACTTTATACCCTACACTCTATACCATACACTCTATACCCTACACTCTACACTTTATACCCTACACTCTATACCATACACTCTATACCCTACACTCTATACCCTACACTATGCACTCTATACCCTACACTCTACACTGTATACCATACACTCTATGCCCCACACTCTCTACCATAAACTCTACATTCTATACCCTACACTCTACACCCTAAGCTCTATACCATACACTCTATACCCTACACTCTATACCCTACACCCTATACCCTACACCCTACGCTCTATACGTTACACTCTATAACCTACACTCTATACCCTACACTCTATACCCTACACTCTACACTTTATACCCTACACTCTATACCATACACTCTATACCCTACACTCTATACCCTACACTCTATACCCTACACTATACACTCTATACCCTACACTCTACACTGTATACCATACACTCTATGCCCCACACTCTATACCCTAAACTCTACACTCTATACCCTACACTCTACACCCTAAGCTATATACCCTACACTCTATACCCTTCACTTTATACCCTACACTCTATACCCTACACTCTATACCCTACACCCTTCGCTCTATACGCTACACTCTATACCCTACACTATACACTCTATACCCTACACTCTATACCCTACACCCTACGCTCTATACGCTACACTCTATACCCTACACTATACACTCTATACCCTACACTCTACACTGTATACCATACACTCTATGCCCCACACTCTATACCCTAAACTCTACACTCTATACCCTACACTCTACACCCTAAGCTCTATACCCTACACTCTATACCCTACACTCTATACCCTATACCCTACAATCTATACCCTTCACTCTATACCCTACACTCTATACCCTACACTCTATACCCTACACTCTACACTCTATACCCTACACTCTATACCATACACTGTATACCCTACACTCTATACCCTACACTCTACACTCTATATCCTACACTCTATACCCTACACTTTACACTCTACACCCTACACTCTACATTCTATACCCTACACTCTAAACTCTACACTCTATTGCCTACACTCTATACCCTACACTCTATACCCTACACTCTACACTTTATACCCTACACTCTATACCATACACTCTATACCCTACACTCTACACTTTATACCCTACACTCTATACCATACACTCTATACCCTACACTCTATACCCTACACTATACACTCTACACCCTACACTCTACACTGTATACCATACACTCTATGCCCCACACTCTCTACCCTAAACTCTACACTCTATACCCTACACTCTACACTCTATACCCTACACTCTATACCATACACTCTATACCCTACACTCTACACTCTATACCCTACACTCTATACCCTACACTCTATACCCTACACTCTACACTCTATACCCTACACTCTATACTCTACACTCTATACCCTACACTCTATACCCTACACTCTATACCATACACTCTATACCATATACTCTATACCCTACACTCTATACCCTACACTCTACACCCTACACTCTATACCCTACACTCTACACTCTATACCCTACACTCTATACCCTACACTCTATACCCTATACCCTACACTCTATACACTACACTCTATACCATACACGCTATACTCTATACCCTACACTATATACCATACACTCTAAATCCTACACTCTACACCACTCTACACCCCACACTCTACACCCTACACCCTACACTCTATACCCTACACTCTACACCATACACTCTATACCCTATACCCTATACCCTACAATCTATACCCTTCACTCTATACCCTACACTCTATACCCTACACTCTATACCCTACACTCTACACTCTATACCCTACACTCTATACCATACACTGTATACCCTACACTCTATACCCTACACTCTACACTCTATATCCTACACTCTATACCCTACACTTTACACTCTACACCCTACACTCTACATTCTATACCCTACACTCTAAACTCTACACTCTATAGCCTACACTCTATACCCTACACTCTACACTTTATACCCTACACTCTATACCATACACTCTATACTCTACACTCTACACTTTATACCCTACACTCTATACCATACACTCTATACCCTACACTCTATACCCTACACTATACACTCTATACCCTACACTCTACACTGTATACCATACACTCTATGCCCCACACTCTCTACCCGAAACTCCACATTCTATACCCTACACTCTACACCCTAAGCTCTATACCATACACTCTATACCCTACACTCTATACCCTACACTCTATACCCTACACTCTATACCCTACACCCTACGCTCTATACGCTACACTCTATAACCTACACTCTATACCCTACACTCTATACCTTACACTCTACACTTTATACCCTACACTCTATACCATACACTCTATACCCTACACTCTATACCCTACACTCTATACCCTACACTCTATACCCTACACTCTATACCCTACACCCTACGCTCTATACGCTACACTCTATAACCTACACTCTATACCCTACACTCTATACCCTAAACTCTACACTCTATACCCTACACTCTACACCCTAAGCTCTATACCCTACACTCTATACCCTACACTCTATACCCTACACTCTATACCCTACACCCTACGCTCTATACGCTACACTCTATACCCTACACTATACACTCTATACCCTACACTCTACACTGTATACCATACACTCTATGCCCCACACTCTATACCCTAAACTCTACACTCTATACCCTACACTCTACACCCTAAGCTCTATACCCTACACTCTATACCCTACACTCTACACTCTATACCCTACACTCTACACTCTACACTGTATACCATACACTCTATGCCCCACACTCTATACCCTAAACTCTACACTCTATACCCTACACTCTACACCCTAAACTCTATACCATACACTCTATACCCTACACTCTACACTCTATACCCTACACTCTACACTCTATACCCTACACTCTACACTCTATACCCTACACTCTACACTCTATACCCTACACTCTATACCCTACACTCTATACCCTACACTCTACACTCTATACCCTACACTCTATACCCTACACTCTACACTCTATACCCTACACTCTATACCCTACACTCTATACCATACACTCTATACCATATACTCTATACCCTACACTCTATACCCTACACTCTACACCCTACACTCTATACCCTACACTCTACACTCTATACCCTACACTCTATACCCTACACTCTATACCCTACACTCTATACCCTATACCCTACACTCTATACACTACACTCTATACCATACACGCTATACTCTATACCCTACACTCTATACCATACACTCTAAATCCTACACTCTACACCACTCTACACCCCACACTCTTCACCCTACACCCTACACTCTATACCCTACACTCTACACCATACACTCTATACCCTATACCCTATACCCTACAATCTATACCCTACACTCCTTCTGGGAACTATGGAACCACATGGGCACCAAAGACAAGAAAAACAACAACCATATCCAAAATGGCAACCTCTGGCTCCAATACTTCAGAGACCTCTATAAAGACATTCCAAAGGAAGGACTAAGCCAAGAACAGGAAAACATAATGGCGAAACTAAAAGCAATGGAGGAAAAAATCAAAAACTTCCAAAACCCGGTGGATACACCTATAACACTACAGGAAGTAACCGAGAGACTCTCCTCCATAAGATGTAGAAAAGCCGGTGGCCTAGATGGAATCCTACCAGAAATGCTGAAGTACAGCCCACCAGAAATACAGGCTGCAATGGTTAAACTCTTCAATATTGTACTGAGTGCCGGCTACTTCCCTCGTACCTGGAACCAAGGCCTCATCACACCCATCCACAAGAGTGGGGACAGGTATGACCCAGCTAACTACAGAGGCATATGCGTCAGCAGCAACCTGGGAAAACTGTTCAACAGTATCCTGAACAAGAGGATCCTCACCTTCCTCACCGAGCACAACGTCCTCAACAAGAGCCAAGCAGGGTTCATGCCGAACCACCGCACCACTGACCACATCTATACTCTGCACAGCCTCATTCAGAGACACGTCTACAATACAAAGAATGGGAAGATATACGCCTGCTTTGTGGACTTTAAAAAGGCTTTTGATTCAGTGTGGCACCCGGGCTTATTCCTGAAACTGCTGGAGAGTGGAATAGGAGGAAAGACCTACGATGTCATCAAAAGCTCCTACACCGAGAACAGCTGCAGCGTGAGTGTGAGCGGCAAAAGAACGGCTTTTTTCCAGCAGAGCCGCGGAGTAAGACAAGGCTGCAGCCTAAGCCCAACGCTCTTCAACATCTACATCAACGAGCTGGCTACCGCCCTGGAATCCTCCTCAGCACCAGGTCTCACCCTCCACGACGCCCAGGTGAAATTCCTGCTGTATGCAGATGACCTGCTGCTGCTGTCACCAACCGAGAAAGGCCTCCAGGACAACCTGAAAATCCTAGAGAAATTCAGCTCCACCTGGGCCCTACCGGTCAACCTAAAGAAAACCAACACCATGGTGTTCCAGAGGAGAAAGAGAAGATCAGACCAACACCCATCATTTATCCTCAACAACTGCGACCTCACAGGAACGGACAAATATACCTACCTGGGCCTAGAGATTCACCGGTCAGGGAACTTCAAACAAGCCATAGAGACCCTGAAAGACAAGGCCTGCAAAACCTTCTATGCCATCCGAAGGACACTCTACCATCTGAAGCCACCAGTGAGGGTCTGGCTAAAAATCTTCGACTCCATCATCGCCCCAATCCTCCTGTATGGCAGCGAAGTCTGGGGTCCTCACACCTACCCAGACTGGTCAAAGTGGGACTCCAGTCCAACAGAAATATTCCACCTGGAATTCTGCAAGCACCTTCTCCAGGTCCATCGGAGCACCTCCAACAGTGCTTGTCGGGCCGAGCTGGGCAGATTCCCTCTACACCTAACAGTTCTAAAGAGGGCGCTGTCATTCCGGGCTCACCTGCATAGGAGCAATCCAAGCTCCCACCACCATAAAGCCCTGATACATGAAGGTGAAACAGAAAAACCAGAACCCCCGGAACAGCCCAGCCAAACCCAACCGGAGCAGAACACCAATCACAACAACCTGACAAAAGCCGGAATTAGGAAGATGGCAGATGAAGGCCAGGAGAGGTATGTCAGTGACTGGAAGAATGATATCATCAGCTCACAGAAACTGACCATGTACCGGAGCCTACAGAGAGACTACAGACTGGCCCCCTACCTGGAGAAACTCCCGGACCCCAGAGATCGCCAGATCCTGAGCCGATATAGACTCAGTGCCCACAGTCTGGCCATCGAATGTGGCCGACACAGGCAGAGCTACAAGCCCAGGGAGGAAAGACTGTGCCAACACTGTGATCAGGAGGCCATAGAGGACGAAACCCACTTCCTGCTACACTGCTCCAAATACTCAGCAGTGAGGGACACTCACTTCAGGAGACTCTCACATCTCTTCCCAGACTTCATCACCATGAAGGAGGAAGAGAAAACCTATATCTTGCTGGGAGAAGAAGAGAGAGCGGTGGAGATAGCAGCGCGGTATGTGAGCGAATGTCATAGACTACGAGAAAGAGAACTATGATGCCATGGACTATAGCCCCCAACCTGGACCTGCCCCATCCACCTCCCCTATGCCATGGACTATAGCCCCCACAATGGATCTGCCCCATCCATCTCCCCTATGCCATGGACTATAGCCCCCACCCTGGATCTGCCCCATCCACCTCCCCCCACAGCTCCTACCCAACATCCCCTCAGTCCCTATCCCTATTGCCTCTATACACTTGCTTTGGCAAAACTGATGTGTATTTGGTCCTGCCAATAAAGCTTCTTTGAATCTTGAATCTTGAATCTTGAATCTTGAATCCCTACACTCTATACCCTACACTCTATACCCTACACTCTATACCCTACACTCTACACTCTATACCCTACACTCTATACCATACACTGTATACCCTACACTCTATACCCTACACTCTACACTCTATATCCTACACTCTATACCCTACACTTTACACTCTACACCCTACACTCTACATTGTATACCCTACACTCTAAACTCTACACTCTATAGCCTACACTCTATACCCTACACTCTATACCCTACACTCTACACTTTATACCCTACACTCTATACCATACACTCTATACCCTACACTCTACACTTTATACCCTACACTCTATACCATACACTCTATACCCTACACTCTATACCCTACACTATACACTCTATACCCTACACTCTACACTGTATACCGTACACTCTATGCCCCACACTCTCTACCCTAAACTCTACATTCTATACCCTACACTCTACACCCTAAGCTCTATACCATACACTCTATACCCTACACTCTATACCCTACACTCTATACCCTACACTCTATACCCTACACCCTACGCTCTATACGCTACACTCTATGACCTACACTCTATACCCTACACTCTATACCCTACACTCTATACCATACACTCTATACCCTACACTCTATACCCTACACTCTATACCCTACACTATACATTCTATACCCTACACTCTACACTGTATACCATACACTCTATGCCCCACACTCTATGCCCTAAACTCTACACTCTATACCCTACACTCTACACCCTAAGCTCTATACCCTACACTCTATACCCTACACTTTATACCCTACACTCTATACCCTACACTCTATACCCTACACCCTACGCTCTATACGCTACACTCTATACCCTACACTATACACTCTATACCTTACACAATACACTGTATACCATACACTCTATGCCCCACACTCTATACCCTAAACTCTACACTCTATACCCTACACTCTACACCCTAAACTCTATACCCTACACTCTATACCCTACACTCTACACTCTATACCCTACACTCTATACCCTACACCCTACGCTCTATACGCTACACTCTATACCCTTCACTCTACACTCTACACTGTATACCATACACTCTATGCCCCACACTCTATACCCTAAACTCTACACTCTATACCCTACACTCTACACCCTAAACTCTATACCATACACTCTATACCCTACACTCTACACTCTATACCCTACACTCTACACTCTATACCCTACACTCTACACTCTATACCCTACACTCTATACCATACACTCTATACCCTACACTCTACACTCTATACCCTACACTCTATACCCTACACTCTATACCCTACACTCTACACTCTATACCCTACACTCTATACCCTACACTCTACACTCTATACCCTACACTCTATAAACTACACTCTATACCATACACTCTATACCATATACGCTATACCCTACACTCTATACCCTACACTCTACACCCTACACTCTATACCCTACACTCTACACTCTATACCCTACACTCTATACCCTACACTCTATACTCTACACTCTATACCCTACACTCTATACCCTACACTCTACACTCTATACCCTACACTCTACACTATATACCCTACACACTATACCCTAAACTCTATACCCTACACTCTACACTCTATACCCTACACTCTACACCCTGCAATCTGTACCCTACACTCTATACCCTACACTCTACACTCTGTACCCTACACTCTATACCCTACACTCTATACCCTACACTCTATACCCTACACTCTATACCCTACACTCTACACTCTATACCCTACACTCTATACCATACACTCTACACCCTACACTCTATACCATACACTCTATACCCTACACTTTACACTCTATACCCTGCACTCTATACCATACACTCTACACTTTATACCCTACACTCTATACCATACACACTATACCCTACACTCTATACCCTACACTCTATACCCTACACTCTATACCCTACACTCTAATCCCTACACTCTAATCCCTACACTCTAATCCCTACACTCTATTCCATACACTCTATACTCTACACTCTACACTCTATACCCTACACTCTAATCCCTACACTCTAATCCCTACACTCTACACTCTATACCCTACACTCTATACCCTACACTCTATACCCTACACTCTACACTCTATACCCTACACTCTATACCCTACACTCTACACTCTATACCCTACACTCTATACCCTACACTCTATAAAATACACTCTATACCCTATACTCTACACTCTATACCATACACTCTATACCCTACACTCTATACCATACACTCTATACCCTACACTCTATACCCTACACTCCACACCCTACACTCTATACCTTACACTCTATACCCTACACTCTAAAATCTATACCCTACACTCTATACCCTACACTCTATACCCTATACCCTACACTCTATACCCTACACTCTATACCCTACACTCTATACCCTACACTCTAATCCCTACACTCTAATCCCTACACTCTAATCCCTACACTCTATACCCTACACTCTATACTCTACACTCTACACTCTATACCCTACACTCTAATCCCTACACTCTAATCCCTACACTCTACACTCTATACCCTACACTCTATACCCTACACTCTATACCCTACACTCTACACTCTATACCCTACACTCTATACCCTACACTCTACACTCTATACCCTACACTCTATACCCTACACTCTATAAAATACACTCTATACCCTACACTCTACACTCTATACCATACACTCTATACCCTACACTCTATACCATACACTCTATACCCTACACTCTATACCCTACACTCCACACCCTACACTCTATACCTTACACTCTATACCCTACACTCTAAAATCTATACCCTACACTCTATACCCTACACTCTATACCCTATACCCTACACTCTATACACTACACTCTATACCATACACGCTATACTCTATACCCTACACTCTATACCATACACTCTACATCCTACACTCTACACCACTCTACACCCCACACTCTACACCCTACACCCTACACTCTATACCCTACACTCCACACCATACACTCAATACCCTATACCCTATACCCTACATTCTATACCCTACACTCTATACCCTACACTCTATACCCTACACTCTATACCCTACACTCTACACTCTATACCCTACACTCTATACCATACACTGTATACCCTACACTCTATACCCTACACTCTACACTCTATATCCTACACTCTATACCCTACACTTTACACTCTACACCCTACACTCTACATTCTATACCCTACACTCTAAACTCTACACTCTATAGCCTACACTCTATACCCTACACTCTATACCCTACACTCTACACTTTATACCCTACACTCTATACCATACACTCTATACCCTACACTCTACACTTTATACCCTACACTCTATACCATACACTCTATACCCTACACTCTATACCCTACACTATACACTCTATACCCTACACTCTACACTGTATACCATACACTCTATGCCCCACACTCTCTACCCTAAACTCTACATTCTATACCCTACACTCTACACCCTAAGCTCTATACCATACACTCTATACCCTACACTCTATACCCTACACTCTATACCCTACACTCTATACCCTACACCCTACGCTCTATACGCTACACTCTATAACCTACACTCTATACCCTACACTCTATACCCTACACTCTATACCCTACACTCTATACCATACACTCTATACCCTACACTCTATACCCTACACTCTATACCCTACACTATACACTCTATACCCTACACTCTACATTGTATACCATACACTCTATGCCCCACACTCTATGCCCTAAACTCTACACTCTATACCCTACACTCTACACCCTAAGCTCTATACCCTACACTCTATACCCTACACTTTATACCCTACACTCTATACCCTACACTCTATACCCTACACTCTATACCCTACACTTTATACCCTACACTCTATACCCTACACTCTATACCCTACACCCTACGCTCTATACGCTACACTCTATACCCTACACTATACACTCTATACCTTACACAATACACTGTATACCATACACTCTATGCCCCACACTCTATACCCTAAACTCTACACTCTATACCCTACACTCCACACCCTAAACTCTATACCCTACACTCTATACCCTACACTCTACACTCTATACCCTACACTCTATACCCTACACCCTACGCTCTATACGCTACACTCTATACCCTTCACTCTACACTCTACACTGTATACCATACACTCTATGCCCCACACTCTATACCCTAAACTCTACACTCTATACCCTACACTCTACACCCTAAACTCTATAACATACACTCTATACCCTACACTCTACACTCTATACCCTACACTCTACACTCTATACCCTACACTCTACACTCTATACCCTACACTCTATACCATACACTCTATACCCTACACTCTACACTCTATACCCTACACTCTATACCCTACACTCTATACCCTACACTCTACACTCTATACCCTACACTCTATACCCTACACTCTACACTCTACACTCTATACCCTACACTCTATACCATACACTCTATACCATATACGCTATACCCTACACTCTATACCCTACACTCTACACCCTACACTCTATACCCTACACTCTACACTCTATACCCTACACTCTATACCCTACACTCTATACTCTACACTCTATACCCTACACTCTATACCCTACACTCTACACTCTATACCCTACACTCTACACTATATACCCTACACACTATACCCTAAACTCTATACCCTACACTCTACACTCTATACCCTACACTCTACACCCTGCAATCTGTACCCTACACTCTATACCCTACACTCTACACTCTGTACCCTACACTCTATACCCTACACTCTATACCCTACACTCTATACCCTACACTCTATACCCTACACTCTACACTCTATACCCTACACTCTATACCATACACTCTACACCCTACACTCTATACCATACACTCTATACCCTACACTTTACACTCTATACCCTGCACTCTATACCATACACTCTACACTTTATACCCTACACTCTATACCATACACACTATACCCTACACTCTATACCCTACACTCTATACCGTACACTCTATACCCTACACTCTAATCCCTACACTCTAATCCCTACACTCTAATCCCTACACTCTAATCCCTACACTCTAATCCCTACACTCTATACCCTACACTCTATACTCTACACTCTACACTCTATACCCTACACTCTAATCCCTACACTCTAATCCCTACACTCTACACTCTATACCCTACACTCTATACCCTACACTCTATACCCTACACTCTAAACTCTATACCCTACACTCTATACCCTACACTCTACACTCTATACCCTACACTCTATACCCTACACTCTATAAAATACACTCTATACCCTACACTCTACACTCTATACCATACACTCTATACCCTACACTCTATACCATACACTCTATACCCTACACTCTATACCCTACACTCCACACCCTACACTCCATACCTTACACTCTATACCCTACACTCTAAAATCTATACCCTACACTCTATACCCTACACTCTATACCCTATACCCTACACTCTATACACTACACTCTATACCATACACGCTATACTCTATACCCTACACTCTATACCCTACACTCTATACCCTACACTCTATACCCTACACTCTAATCCCTACACTCTAATCCCTACACTCTAATCCCTACACTCTAATCCCTACACTCTAATCCCTACACTCTATACCCTACACTCTATACTCTACACTCTACACTCTATACCCTACACTGTAATCCCTACACTCTAATCCCTACACTCTACACTCTATACCCTACACTCTATACCCTACACTCTATACCCTACACTCTACACTCTATACCCTACACTCTATACCCTACACTCTACACTCTATACCCTACACTCTATACCCTACACTCTATAAAATACACTCTATACCCTACACTCTACACTCTATACCATACACTCTATACCCTACACTCTATACCATACACTCTATACCCTACACTCTATACCCTACACTCCACACCCTACACTCTATACCTTACACTCTATACCCTACACTCTAAAATCTATACCCTACACTCTATACCCTACACTCTATACCCTATACCCTACACTCTATACACTACACTCTATACCATACACGCTATACTCTATACCCTACACTCTATACCATACACTCTACATCCTACACTCTACACCACTCTACACCCCACACTCTACACCCTACACCCTACACTCTATACCCTACACTCCACACCATACACTCTATACCCTATACCCTATACCCTACATTCTATACCCTACACTCTATACCCTACACTCTATACCCTACACTCTATACCCTACACTCTACACTCTATACCCTACACTCTATACCATACACTGTATACCCTACACTCTATACCCTACACTCTACACTCTATATCCTACACTCTATACCCTACACTTTACACTCTACACCCTACACTCTACATTCTATACCCTACACTCTAAACTCTACACTCTATAGCCTACACTCTATACCCTACACTCTATACCCTACACTCTACACTTTATACCCTACACTCTATACCATACACTCTATACCCTACACTCTACACTTTATACCCTACACTCTATACCATACACTCTATACCCTACACTCTATACCCTACACTATACACTCTATACCCTACACTCTACACTGTATACCATACACTCTATGCCCCACACTCTCTACCCTAAACTCTACATTCTATACCCTACACTCTACACCCTAAGCTCTATACCATACACTCTATACCCTACACTCTATACCCTACACTCTATACCCTACACTCTATACCCTACACCCTACGCTCTATACGCTACACTCTATAACCTACACTCTATACCCTACACTCTATACTCTACACTCTACATTTTATACCCTACACTCTATACCATACACTCTATACCCTACACTCTATACCCTACACTCTATACCCTACACTCTATACCCTACACCCTACGCTCTATACGCTACACTCTATAACCTACACTCTATACCCTACACTCTATACCCTAAACTCTACACTCTATACACTACACTCTACACCCTAAGCTCTATACCCTACACTCTATACCCTACACTCTATACCCTACACCCTACGCTCTATACGCTACACTCTATACCCTACACTATACACTCTATACCCTACACTCTGCACTGTATACCATACACTCTATGCCCCACACTCTATACCCTAAACTCTACACTCTATACCCTACACTCTACACCCTAAGCTCTATACCCTACACTCTATACCCTACACTCTACACTCTATACCCTACACTCTACACTCTACACTGTATACCATACACTCTATGCCCCACACTCTATACCCTAAAATCTACACTCTATACCCTACACTCTACACCCTAAACTCTATACCATACACTCTATACCCTACACTCTACACTCTATACCCTACACTCTACACTCTATACCCTACACTCTACACTCTATACCCTACACTCTATACCCTACACTCTATACCCTACACTCTACACTCTATACCCTACACTCTATACCCTACACTCTATACCCTACACTCTACACTCTATACCCTACACTCTATACCCTACACTCTACACTCTATACCCTACACTCTATACCCTACACTCTATACCATACACTCTATACCATATACTCTATATCCTACACTCTATACCCTACACTCTACACCCTACACTCTATACCCTACACTCTACACTCTATACCCTACACTCTATACCCTACACTCTATACCCTACACTCTATACCCTATACCCTACACTCTATACACTACACTCTATACCATACACGCTATACTCTATACCCTACACTCTATACCATACACTCTAAATCCTACACTCTACACCACTCTACACCCCACACTCTACACCCTACACCCTACACTCTATACCCTACACTCTACACCATACACTCTATACCCTATACCCTATACCCTACAATCTATACCCTACACTCTATACCCTACACTCTATACCCTACACTCTATACCCTACACTCTACACTCTATACCCTACACTCTATACCATACACTGTATACCCTACACTCTATACCCTACACTCTACACTCTATATCCTACACTCTATACCCTACACTTTACACTCTACACCCTACACTCTACATTCTATACCCTACACTCTAAACTCTACACTCTATAGCCTACACTCTATACCCTACACTCTATACCCTACACTCTACACTTTATACCCTACACTCTATACCATACACTCTATACCCTACACTCTACACTTTATACCCTACACTCTATACCATACACTCTATACCCTACACTCTATACCCTACACTATACACTCTATACCCTACACTCTACACTGTATACCGTACACTCTATGCCCCACACTCTCTACCCTAAACTCTACATTCTATACCCTACACTCTACACCCTAAGCTCTATACCATACACTCTATACCCTACACTCTATACCCTACACTCTATACCCTACACCCTACGCTCTATACGCTACACTCTATAACCTACACTCTATACCCTACACTCTATACCCTACACTCTATACCCTACACTCTATACCATACACTCTATACCCTACACTCTATACCCTACACTCTATACCCTACACTATACACTCTATACCCTACACTCTACACTGTATACCATACACTCTATGCCCCACACTCTATGCCCTAAACTCTACACTCTATACCCTACACTATACACCCTAAGCTCTATACCCTACACTCTATACCCTACACTTTATACCCTACACTCTATACCCTACACTCTATACCCTACACCCTACGCTCTATACGCTACACTCTATACCCTACACTATACACTCTATACCTTACACAATACACTGTATACCATACACTCTATGCCCCACACTCTATACCCTACACTCTACACTCTATACCCTACACTCTATACCCTACACCCTACGCTCTATACGCTACACTCTATACCCTTCACTCTACACTCTACACTGTATACCATACACTCTATGCCCCACACTCTATACCCTAAACTCTACACTCTATACCCTACACTCTACACCCTAAACTCTATACCATACACTCTATACCCTACACTCTACACTCTATACCCTACACTCTACACTCTATACCCTACACTCTACACTCTATACCCTACACTCTATACCATACACTCTATACCCTACACTCTACACTCTATACCCTACACTCTATACCCTACACTCTATACCCTACACTCTACACTCTATACCCTACACTCTATACCCTACACTCTACACTCTATACCCTACACTCTATACCCTACACTCTATACCATACACTCTATACCATATACGCTATACCCTACACTCTATACCCTACACTCTACACCCTATACCCTACACTCTATACCCTACACTCTATACCCTACACTCTACACTCTATACCCTACACTCTATACCCTACACTCTATACCATACACTCTATACCATATACGCTATACCCTACACTCTATACCCTACACTCTACACTCTATACCCTACACTCTATACCCTACACTCTACACTCTATACCCTACACTCTATACCCTACACTCTATACCATACACTCTATACCATATACGCTATACCCTACACTCTATACCCTACACTCTACACTCTATACCCTACACTCTATACCCTACACTCTATACCATACACTCTATACCATATACGCTATACCCCACACTCTATACCCTAAACTCTACACTCTATACCCTACACTCTACACCCTAAACTCTATACCATACACTCTATACCCTACACTCTACACTCTATACCCTACACTCTACACTCTATACCCTACACTCTACACTCTATACCCTACACTCTATACCATACACTCTATACCCTACACTCTACACTCTATACCCTACACTCTATACCCTACACTCTATACCCTACACTCTACACTCTATACCCTACACTCTATACCCTACACTCTACACTCTATACCCTACACTCTATACCCTACACTCTATACTCTACACTCTATACCCTACACTCTATACCCTACACTCTACACTCTATACCCTACACTCTACACTATATACCCTACACACTATACCCTAAACTCTATACCCTACACTCTACACTCTATACCCTACACTCTACACCCTGCAATCTGTACCCTACACTCTATACCCTACACTCTACACTCTGTACCCTACACTCTATACCCTACACTCTATACCCTACACTCTATACCCTACACTCTATACCCTACACTCTACACTCTATACCCTACACTCTATACCATACATTCTACACCCTACACTCTATACTATACACTCTATACCCTACACTTTACACTCTATACCCTGCACTCTATACCATACACTCTACACTTTATACCCTACACTCTATACCATACACACTATACCCTACACTCTATACCCTACACTCTATACCCTACACTCTATACCCTACACTCTAATCCCTACACTCTAATCCCTACACTCTAATCCCTACACTCTATACCCTACACTCTATACTCTACACTCTACACTCTATACCCTACACTCTAATCCCTACACTCTAATCCCTACACTCTACACTCTATACCCTACACTCTATACCCTACACTCTATACCCTACACTCTACACTCTATACCCTACACTCTATACCCTACACTCTACACTCTATACCATACACTCTATACCCTACACTCTATACCATACACTCTATACCCTACACTCTATACCCTACACTCCACACCCTACACTCTATACCTTACACTCTATACCCTACACTCTAAAATCTATACCCTACACTCTATACCCTACACTCTATACCCTATACCCTACACTCTATACACTACACTCTATACCATACACGCTATACTCTATACCCTACACTCTATACCATACACTCTACATCCTACACTCTACACCACTCTACACCCCACACTCTACACCCTACACCCTACACTCTATACCCTACACTCCACACCATACACTCTATACCCTATACCCTATACCCTACATTCTATACCCTACACTCTATACCCTACACTCTATACCCTACACTCTATACCCTACACTCTACACTCTATACCCTACACTCTATACCATACACTGTATACCATACACTCTATACCCTACACTCTACACTCTATATCCTACACTCTATACCCTACACTTTACACTCTACACCCTACACTCTACATTCTATACCCTACACTCTAAACTCTACACTCTATAGCCTACACTCTATACCCTACACTCTATACCCTACACTCTACACTTTATACCCTACACTCTATACCATACACTCTATACCCTACACTCTACACTTTATACCCTACACTCTATACCCTACACTCTATACCCTACACTATACACTCTATACCCTACACTCTACACTGTATACCATACACTCTATGCCCCACACTCTCTACCCTAAACTCTACATTCTATACCCTACACTCTACACCCTAAGCTCTATACCATACACTCTATACCCTACACTCTATACCCTACACTCTATACCCTACACTCTATACCCTACACCCTACGCTCTATACGCTACACTCTATAACCTACACTCTATACCCTACACTCTATACTCTACACTCTACATTTTATACCCTACACTCTATACCATACACTCTATACCCTACACTCTATACCCTACACCCTACGCTCTATACGCTACACTCTATAACCTACACTCTATACCCTACACTCTATACCCTAAACTCTACACTCTATACACTACACTCTACACCCTAAGCTCTATACCCTACACTCTATACCCTACACTCTATACCCTACACTCTATACCCTACACCCTACGCTCTATACGCTACACTCTATACCCTACACTATACACTCTATACCCTACACTCTACACTGTATACCATACACTCTATGCCCCACACTCTATACCCTAAACTCTACACTCTATACACTACACTCTACACCCTAAGCTCTATACCCTACACTCTATACCCTACACTCTACACTCTATACCCTACACTCTATACCCTACACCCTACGCTCTATACGCTACACTCTATACCCTACACTATACACTCTATACCCTACACTCTACACTGTATACCATACACTCTATGCCCCACACTCTATACCCTAAACTCTACACTCTATACCCTACACTCTACACCCTAAGCTCTATACCCTACACTCTATACCCTACACTCTACACTCTATACCCTACACTCTACACTCTACACTGTATACCATACACTCTATGCCCCACACTCTATACCCTAAAATCTACACTCTATACCCTACACTCTACACCCTAAACTCTATACCATACACTCTATACCCTACACTCTACACTCTATACCCTACACTCTACACTCTATACCCTACACTCTACACTCTATACCCTACACTCTATACCCTACACTCTATACCCTACACTCTACACTCTATACCCTACACTCTATACCCTACACTCTATACCCTACACTCTACACTCTATACCCTACACTTTATACCCTACACTCTACACTCTATACCCTACACTCTATACCCTACACTCTATACCATACACTCTATACCATATACTCTATACCCTACACTCTATACCCTACACTCTACACCCTACACTCTATACCCTACACTCTACACTCTATACCCTACACTCTATACCCTACATTCTATACCCTACACTCTATACCCTATACCCTACACTCTATACACTACACTCTATACCATACACGCTATACTCTATACCCTACACTCTATACCATACACTCTAAATCCTACACTCTACACCACTCTACACACCACACTCTACACCCTACAACCTACACTCTATACCCTACACTCTACACCATACACTCTATACCCTATACCCTACAATCTATACCCTACACTCTATACCCTACACTCTATACCCTACACTCTATACCCTACACTCTACACTCTATACCCTACACTCTATACCCTACACTCTACACTCTATACCCTACACTCTATACCCTACACTCTATAAAATACACTCTATACCCTACACTCTACACTCTATACCATACACTCTATACCCTACACTCTATACCATACACTCTATACCCTACACTCTATACCCTACACTCCACACCCTACACTCTATACCTTACACTCTATACCCTACACTCTAAAATCTATACCCTACACTCTATACCCTACACTCTATACCCTATACCCTACACTCTATACACTACACTCTATACCATACACGCTATACTCTATACCCTACACTCTATACCATACACTCTACATCCTACACTCTACACCACTCTACACCCCACACTCTACACCCTACACCCTACACTCTATACCCTACACTCCACACCATACACTCTATACCCTATACCCTATACCCTACATTCTATACCCTACACTCTATACCCTACACTCTATACCCTACACTCTATACCCTACACTCTACACTCTATACCCTACACTCTATACCATACACTGTATACCCTACACTCTATACCCTACACTCTACACTCTATATCCTACACTCTATACCCTACACTTTACACTCTACACCCTACACTCTACATTCTATACCCTACACTCTAAACTCTACACTCTATAGCCTACACTCTATACCCTACACTCTATACCCTACACTCTACACTTTATACCCTACACTCTATACCATACACTCTATACCCTACACTCTACACTTTATACCCTACACTCTATACCATACACTCTATACCCTACACTCTATACCCTACACTATACACTCTATACCCTACACTCTACACTGTATACCATACACTCTATGCCCCACACTCTCTACCCTAAACTCTACATTCTATACCCTACACTCTACACCCTAAGCTCTATACCATACACTCTATACCCTACACTCTATACCCTACACTCTATACCCTACACTCTATACCCTACACCCTACGCTCTATACGCTACACTCTATAACCTACACTCTATACCCTACACTCTATACTCTACACTCTACATTTTATACCCTACACTCTATACCATACACTCTATACCCTACACTCTATACCCTACACTCTATACCCTACACTCTATACCCTACACCCTACGCTCTATACGCTACACTCTATAACCTACACTCTATACCCTACACTCTATACCCTAAACTCTACACTCTATACACTACACTCTACACCCTAAGCTCTATACCCTACACTCTATACCCTACACTCTATACCCTACACCCTACGCTCTATACGCTACACTCTATACCCTACACTATACACTCTATACCCTACACTCTACACTGTATACCATACACTCTATGCCCCACACTCTATACCCTAAACTCTACACTCTATACCCTACACTCTACACCCTAAGCTCTATACCCTACACTCTATACCCTACACTCTACACTCTATACCCTACACTCTACACTCTACACTGTATACCATACACTCTATGCCCCACACTCTATACCCTAAAATCTACACTCTATACCCTACACTCTACACCCTAAACTCTATACCATACACTCTATACCCTACACTCTACACTCTATACCCTACACTCTACACTCTATACCCTACACTCTACACTCTATACCCTACACTCTATACCCTACACTCTATACCCTACACTCTACACTCTATACCCTACACTCTATACCCTACACTCTATACCCTACACTCTACACTCTATACCCTACACTCTATACCCTACACTCTACACTCTATACCCTACACTCTATACCCTACACTCTATACCATACACTCTATACCATATACTCTATACCCTACACTCTATACCCTACACTCTACACCCTACACTCTATACCCTACACTCTACACTCTATACCCTACACTCTATACCCTACACTCTATACCCTACACTCTATACCCTATACCCTACACTCTATACACTACACTCTATACCATACACGCTATACTCTATACACTACACTCTATACCATACACTCTAAATCCTACACTCTACACCACTCTACACCCCACACTCTACACCCTACACCCTACACTCTATACCCTACACTCTACACCATACACTCTATACCCTATACCCTATACCCTACAATCTATACCCTACACTCTATACCCTACACTCTATACCCTACACTCTATACCCTACACTCTACACTCTATACCCTACACTCTATACCATACACTGTATACCCTACACTCTATACCCTACACTCTACACTCTATATCCTACACTCTATACCCTACACTTTACACTCTACACCCTACACTCTACATTCTATACCCTACACTCTAAACTCTACACTCTATAGCCTACACTCTATACCCTACACTCTATACCCTACACTCTACACTTTATACCCTACACTCTATACCATACACTCTATACCCTACACTCTACACTTTATACCCTACACTCTATACCATACACTCTATACCCTACACTCTATACCCTACACTATACACTCTATACCCTACACTCTACACTGTATACCGTACACTCTATGCCCCACACTCTCTACCCTAAACTCTACATTCTATACCCTACACTCTACACCCTAAGCTCTATACCATACACTCTATACCCTACACTCTATACCCTACACTCTATACCCTACACCCTACGCTCTATACGCTACACTCTATAACCTACACTCTATACCCTACACTCTATACCCTACACTCTATACCCTACACTCTATACCATACACTCTATACCCTACACTCTATACCCTACACTCTATACCCTACACTATACACTCTATACCCTACACTCTACACTGTATACCATACACTCTATGCCCCACACTCTATGCCCTAAACTCTACACTCTATACCCTACACTATACACCCTAAGCTCTATACCCTACACTCTATACCCTACACTTTATACCCTACACTCTATACCCTACACTCTATACCCTACACCCTACGCTCTATACGCTACACTCTATACCCTACACTATACACTCTATACCTTACACAATACACTGTATACCATACACTCTATGCCCCACACTCTATACCCTACACTCTACACTCTATACCCTACACTCTATACCCTACACCCTACGCTCTATACGCTACACTCTATACCCTTCACTCTACACTCTACACTGTATACCATACACTCTATGCCCCACACTCTATACCCTAAACTCTACACTCTATACCCTACACTCTACACCCTAAACTCTATACCATACACTCTATACCCTACACTCTACACTGTAGGTATAGAGTGTAGAGTGTAGGGTATAGAGTGTAGGGTATAGAGTGTAGGGTATAGAGTGTAGGGAATAGAGTGTAGGGTGTAAGGTGTAGAGTGTAGGGTATAGAGTGTAGGGTATATACTGTAGGGTATAGAGTGTAGGCTATAGGGTGTAGGGTATAGAGTGTAGAGTGTAGGGTATAGAGTGTAGGGTATAGAGTGTAGGGTATAGAGTGTAGGGTATAGAGTGTAGGGTATAGGGTATAGAGTGTAAGGTGTAGAGTGTAGGGTGTAGAGTGTAGGGTATAGAGTGTAGGGTATAGAGTGTAGGGTGTAGGGTATAGAGTGTAGGGTATAGAGTGTAGGGTATAGAGTGTAGGGTATAGAGTGTAGAGTGTAGAGTGTATGGTATAGAGTGTAGAGTGTAGGGTATAGAGTGTAGGATATAGACTGTAGGGTATAGAGTGTGGCGTATAGATTGTAGGGTATAGAGTGTAGAGTGTAGGGTATTGAGTGTACGGTATAGAGTGTAGGGTATAGAGTGTAGGGTATAGAGTGTAGAGTGTAGGGTATAGAATGTAGGGTATAGAGTGTAGGGTATAGAGTGTAGGGTGTAGGGTATAGAGTGTAGGGTATAGAGTGTAGGGTATAGAGTGTAGGGTATAGAGTGTAGAGTGTAGAGTGTATGGTATAGAGTGTAGAGTGTAGGGTATAGAGTGTAGGGGATAGACTGTAGGGTATAGAGTGTGGCGTATAGATTGTAGGGTATAGAGTGTAGAGTGTAGGGTATAGAATGTAGGGTATAGAGTGTAGGGTATAGAGTGTAGGGAATAGAGTGTAGAGTGTACGTATAGAGTGTAGAGTGTAAGGTATAGAGTGTAGAGCGTAGGGTATAGACTGTAGGGTGTAGAGTGTAGGGAGTAGAGTGTAGGGTATAGAGTGTAGAGTGTAGGGTATAGAGTGCAGGGTATAGAGTGTAGGGTATAGAGTGTAGAGTGTAGGCTATAGAGTGTAGGGTATAGAGTGTAGAGTGTAGGGTATAGAGTGTAGGGTATAGAGTGTAGGGTATAGAGTGTAGGGTGTAGAGTGTAGGGTATAGAGTGCAGGTTGTAGAGTGTAGGGTAAAGAGTGTAGGGTGTAGAGTGTAGGGTATAGAGTGTATAGTGTAGGGTATAGAGTGTAGGGTATAGAGTGTAGGGTATAAAGTGTATCGTGTAGGGTATAGAGTGTATGGTGTAGAGTGTATGGTGTAGAGTGTATGGTGTAGAGTGTAGGGTATAGAGTGTAGGGTATAGAGTGTAGGGTATAGAGTGTAGGGTATAGAGTGTATGTTATAGAGTGTAGGGTATAGAGTGTAGAGTGTAGGGTATAGAGTTTAGAGTTTAGTGTATAGAGTGTAGGGTATAGAGTGTAGGGTATAGAGTGAAGGGTATAGAGTGTAGGGTAAAGAGTGTAGAGTGTAGGGTACAGAGTGCAGGGTGTAGAGTGAAGGGTATAGAGTGTAGGGTGTAGAGTGTAGGGTGTAGGGTATAGAGTGTAGGGTATAGAGTGTAGGGTATAGAGTGTAGGGTATAGAGTGTAGGGTGTAGGGATTAGAGTGTAGGGATTAGAGTGTAGGGTGTAGAGTGTAGGGTGTAGAGTGTAGGGTATAGAGTGTAGGGTATAGAGTGTAGGGTATAGAGTGTAGAGTGTAGGGATTAGAGTGTAGGGTATAGAGTGTAGGGTATAGAATGTAGGGTATAGAGTGTAGGGTAAAGAGTGTAGAGTGTAGGGTACAGAGTGCAGGGTGTAGAGTGTAGGGTATAGAGTGTAGAGTGTAGGGTGTAGAGTGTAGGGTGTAGAGTGTAGGGTATAGAGTATAGAGTGTAGGGTGTAGGGTATAGAGTGTAGGGTATAGAGTGTAGGGTATAGAGTGTAGGGTGTAGGGATTAGAGTGTAGGGATTAGAGTGTAGGGATTAGAGTGTAGGGTGTAGAGTGTAGGGTGTAGAGTGTAGGGTATAGAGTGTAGGGTATAGAGTGTAGGGTATAGAGTGTAGAGTGTAGGGAATAGAGTGTAGGGTATAGAGTGTAGGGTATAGAGTAGAGTGTAGAGTGTAGGCTATAGAGTGTAGGCTATAGAGTGTAGGCTATAGAGTGTAGGGTATAGAGTGTAGGGTATAGAGTGTAGGGTATAGAGTGTAAGGTGTAGGGTATAGAGTGTAGGGTATAGAGTGCAGGTTGTAGAGTGTAGGGTATAGAGTGTAGGATATAGAGAGTAGGGTATAAAGTGTAGAGTGTAGGGTATAGAGTGTATAGTGTAGGGTATAGAGTGTAGGGTATAGAGTGTAGGGTATAGAGTGTAGAGTGTAGGGTATAGAGTGTATGCTATAGAGTGTATGGTGTAGAGTGTATGGTATAGAGTGTAGGGTATAAAGTGTAGAGTGTATGGTATAGAGTGTATGGTATAGAGTGTAGGGAATAGAGAGTAGGGTATAGAGTGTAGGGTATAGAGTGTATGTTATAGAGTGTAGGGTATAGAGTGTAGAGTGTAGGGTATAGAGTTTAGAGTGTAGGGTATAGAGTGTAGGGTGTAGAGTGTAGGGTGTAGGGTATAGAGTGTAGGGTATAGAGTGTAGGGTATAGAGTGTAGGGTGTAGAGTGTAGAGTGTAGGGTGTAGAGTGTAGGGTATAGAGTGTAGGGTATAGAGTGTAGGGTATAGAGTGTAGGGTGTAGGGATTAGAGTGTAGGGTGTAGAGTGTATGGTATAGAGTGTAGGGTATAGAGTGTAGGGTATAGAGTGTAGGGTATAAAGTGTATGTTATAGAGTGTAGGGTATAGAGTGTAGAGTGTAGGGTATAGAGTGTAGGGTATAGAGTGTAGGGTATAGAGTGTAGGGTATAGGGTGTAGAGTATAGAGTGTAGGGTATAGAGTGTAGGGTAAAGAGTGTAGAGTGTAGGGTATAGAGTGTAGGGTACAGAGTGTAGGGTGTAGAGTGTAGGGTGTAGAGTGTAGGGTGTAGAGTGTAGCGTATAGAGTGTAGGGTATAGAGTGTAGGGTATAGAGTGTAGGGTATAGAGTGTAGGGTATAGAGTGTAGGGTGTAGAGTGTAGGGTGTAGAGTGTAGGGTATAGAGTGTAGGGTAAAGAGTGTAGGGTATAGAGTGTAGGGTATAGAGTGTAGGGTGTAGAGTGTAGGGTGTAGAGTGTAGGGTATAGAGTGTAGGGTATAGAGTGTAGAGTGTATGGTATAGAGTGTATGGTATAGAGTGTAGGGTATAGAGTGTAGGGTATAGAGTGTAGGGTATAGAGTGTATGTTATAGAGTGTAGGGTATAGAGTGTAGAGTGTAGGGTATAGAGTTTAGAGTGTAGGGTATAGAGTGTAGGGTGTAGAGTGTAGGGTGTAGGGTATAGAGTGTAGGGTATAGAGTGTAGGGTGTAGAGTGTAGAGTGTAGGGTGTAGAGTGTAGGGTATAGAGTGTAGGGTATAGAGTGTAGGGTATAGAGTGTAGGGTGTAGGGATTAGAGTGTAGGGTGTAGAGTGTATGGTATAGAGTGTAGGGTATAGAGTGTAGGGTATAGAGTGTAGGGTATAAAGTGTATGTTATAGAGTGTAGGGTATAGAGTGTAGAGTGTAGGGTATAGAGCGTAGGGTATAGAGTGTAGGGTATAGAGTGTAGGGTATAGAGTGTAGGGTATAGGGTGTAGGGTATAGAGTGTAGGGTTTAGAGTGTAGGGTAAAGAGTGTAGAGTGTAGGGTATAGAGTGTAGGGTACAGAGTGTAGGGTGTAGAGTGTAGGGTGTAGAGTGTAGGGTGTAGAGTGTAGCGTATAGAGTGTAGGGTATAGAGTGTAGGGTATAGAGTGTAGGGTATAGAGTGTAGGGTGTAGAGTGTAGGGTGTAGAGTGTAGGGTATAGAGTGTAGGGTAAAGAGTGTAGGGTATAGAGTGTAGGGTATAGAGTGTAGGGTGTAGAGTGTAGGGTGTAGAGTGTAGGGTATAGAGTGTAGGGAGTAGAGTGTAGGGTATAGAGTGTAGAGTGTAGGGTATAGAGTGTAGAGTGTAGGGAGTAGAGTGTAGAGTTTAGGGTATAGAGTTTAGAGTGTAGGGTGTAGGGTATAGAGTGTAGGGTATAGAGTGTAGGGTGTAGAGTGTAGGGTATAGAGTGTAGAGTGTAGGGTATAGAGTGTAGGGTGTAGGGTATAGAGTGTGGCGTATAGAGTATAGGGTGTAGAGTGTAGGGTATAGAGTGTAGGGTGTAGGGTATAGAGTGTAGAGTGTAGGGTATAGAGTGTAGGGTATAGAGTGTAGGGTATAGAGTGTAGGGTATAGAGTGTAGGGAATAGAGTGTAGGGTGTAAGGTGTAGAGTGTAGGGTATAGAAAGTAGGGTATATACTGTAGGGTATGGAGTGTAGGTTATAGAGTGTAGGGTATAGAGTGTAGGGTATAGAGTGTAGGGTATAGAGTGTAGGGTATAGAGTGTAGGGTATAGAGTGTAGGGTATAGGGTATAGAGTGTAAGGTGTAGAGTGTAGGGTGTAGAGTGTAGGGTATAGAGTGTAGGGTATAGAGTGTAGGGAGTAGGGTATAGAGTGTAGGGTATAGAGTGTAGGGTATAGAGTGTAGGGTATAGAGTGTAGAGTGTAGAGTGTATGGTATAGAGTGTAGAGTGTAGGGTATAGAGTGTAGGGTATAGACTGTAGGGTATAGAGTGTGGCAAATAGATTGTAGGGTATAGAGTGTAGAGTGTAGGGTATAGAGTGTACGGTATAGAGTGTAGGGTATAGAGTGTAGGGTATAGAGTGTAGAGTGTAGGGTATAGAATGTAGGGTATAGAGTGTAGGGTATAGAGTGTAGGGAATAGAGTGTAGAGTGTAAGGTATAGAGTGTAGAGTGTAAGGTATAGAGTGTAGAGTGTAGGGTATAGACTGTAGGGTGTAGAGTGTAGGGAGTAGAGTGTAGGGTATAGAGTGTAGAGTGTAGGGTATAGAGTGCAGGGTATAGAGTGTAGGGTATAGAGTGTAGAGTGTAGGCTATAGAGTTTAGGGTATAGAGTGTAGAGTGTAGGGTATAGAGTGTAGGGTATAGAGTGTAAGGTGTAGAGTGTAGGGTGTAAAGTGTAGGGTATAGAGTGTAGGGTATAGAGTGTAGGGTATAGAGTGTATGGTATAGAGTGTAGGGTATAGAGTGCAGAGTGTAGGGATTAGAGTGTAGGGTATAGAGTGTAGGCTATAGAGTGTAGGGTATAGAGTGTAGAGTGTAGGGTATAGAGTGTAGGGTGTAGAGTGTAGGGTGTAGGGTATAGAGTGTAGGGTATAGAGTGTAGGGTATAGAGTGTAGGGTGTAGAGTGTAGAGTGTAGGGTGTAGAGTGTAGGGTACAGAGTGTAGGGTATAGAGTGTAGGGTGTAGGAATTAGAGTGTAGGGATTAGAGTGTAGGGTGTAGAGTGTAGGGTGTAGAGTGTAGGGTATAGAGTGTAGGGTATAGAGTGTAGGGTATAGAGTGTAGGGTATAAAGCGTAGAGTGTAGGGTATAGAGTGTATAGTGTAGGGTATAGAGTGTAGGGTATAGAGTGTAGGATATAGAGTGTAGGGTATAGGGTATAGAGTGTAGGGTGTAGAGTGTAGGGTGTAGGGTGTAGAGTGTATGGTATAGAGTGTAGGGTATAGAGTGTAGGGATTAGAGTGTAGGTATAGAGTGTAGGGTATAGAGTGTAGGGTGTAGAGTGTAGGCTATAGAGTAGAGTGTAGAGTGTAGGGTATAGAGTGTAGAGTGTAGGGGATAGAATGTAGGGTATAGAGTGTAAGGTGTAGAGTGTAGGGTATAGAGTGTATGGTATAGAGTGTAGGGTATAAAGTGTAGACTGTAGGGTATAGAGTGTAGGGTATAGAGTGTAGAGTGTAGGGTAAAGAGTGTAGGGTATAGAGTGTAGGGTATAGAGTGTAGAGTGTAGGGTATAGAGTGTAGGGTATAGAGTGCAGGTTGTAGAGTGTAGGGTATAGAGTGTATGGTATAGAGTGTAGGGTATAAAGTGTAGAGTGTAGTGTATAGAGTGTAGGGTGTAGAGTGTAGGGTGTAGGGTATAGAGTGTAGGGTATAGAGTGTAGGGTATAGAGTGTAGGGTGTAGAGTGTAGAGTGTAGGGTACAGAGTGCAGGGTGTAGAGTGTAGGGTATAGAGTGTAGAGTGTAGGGTATAGAGTGTAGGGTGTAGAGTGTAGGGTGTAGGGTATAGAGTGTAGGGTATAGAGTGTAGGGTATAGAGTGTAGGGTGTAGAGTGTAGAGTGTAGGGTGTAGAGTGTAGGGTATAGAGTGTAGGGTATAGAGTGTAGGGTGTAGGGATTAGAGTGTAGGGATTAGAGTGTAGGGTGTAGAGTGTAGGGTGGAGAGTGTAGGGTATGGAGTGTAGGGTATAGAGTGTAGGGTATAGAGTGTAGGGTATAAAGCGTAGAGTGTAGGGTATAGAGTGTATAGTGTAGGGTATAGAGTGTAGGGTATAGAGTGTAGGGTATAGGGTATAGAGTGTAGGGTGTAGAGTGTAGGGTGTAGGGTGTAGAGTGTATGGTATAGAGTGTAGGGTATAGAGTGTAGGGATTAGAGTGTAGGGTATAGAGTGTAGGGTATAGAGTGTAGGGTATAGAGTGTAGGGTGTAGAGTGTAGGGTATAGAGTGTAGAGAGTAGGGTACAGAGTGTAGGGAATAGAGTAGAGTGTAGAGTGTAGGGTATAGAGTGTAGAGTGTAGGGGATAGAATGTAGGGTATAGAGTGTAAGGTGTAGAGTGTAGGGTATAGAGTGTATGGTATAGAGTGTGGGGTATAAAGTGTAGAGTGTAGGGTATGGAGTGTAGGGTATAGAGTGTATGGTATAGAGTGTAGGGTATAAAGTGTAGAGTGTAGGGTATAGATTGTAGGGTATAGAGTGTAGAGTGTAGGGTAAAGAGTGTAGGGTATAGAGTGTAGGGTATAGAGTGTAGAGTGTAGGGTATAGAGTGTAGGGTATAGAGTGCAGGATGTAGAGTGTAGGGTATAGAGTGTATGGTATAGAGTGTAGGGTATAAAGTGTAGAGTGTAGTGTATAGAGTGTAGGGTATAGAGTGTAGGGTATAGAGTGTAGGGTATAGAGTGTAGGCTATAGAGTGTAGAGTGTAGGGTGTAGAGTGTAGGGTATAGAGTGTAGGGTATAGAGTGTAGGGTATAGAGTGTGGAGTAGAGAGTGTAGGGTATAGAGTGTAGGGTATAGAATGTAGAGTGTAGCGTGTAGGGTGTAGAGTGCAAAGTGTAGGGTATAGAGTGTAAGGTATAGAGTGTAGTGTATAGAGTGTATGTTATAGAGTGTAGGGTATAGAGTGTAGAGTTTAGGGTATAGAGTGTAGTGTAAAGAGTGTATGGTATAGAGTGTATGGTATAGAGTGTGGAGTGTAGAGTATAGAGTGTAGGGTATAGAGTGTAGGGTATAGAGTGTAGGGTATAGAGTGTAGAGTGTAGGGTATAGAGGGTAGGGTATAGAGTGTAGGGTATGGAGTGTAGGGTATAGAGTGTAGGGTATAGAGTGTAGGTTATAGAGTGTAGGGTATAGAGTGTAGGGTATAGAGTGTAGCTTATAGAGCGTAGGGTGTAGGGTATAGAGTGTAGGGTGTAGAGTGTAGGGTATAGAGTGTAGAGTGTAGGGTATAGAGTGTATGGTATAGAGCTTAGGGTGTAGAGTGTAGGGTATAGAGTGTAGAGTTTAGGGTATAGAGTGTGGGGCATAGAGTGTATGGTATACAGTGTAGAGTGTAGGGTATAGAGTGTAGGGTATAGAGTGCAGGTTGTAGAGTGTAGGGTATAGAGTGTAGGGTATAGAGTGTAGGGTATAAAGTGTAGAGTGTAGGGTATAGAGTGTATAGTGCAGGGTATAGAGTGTAGGGTATAGAGTGTATAGTGTAGGGTATAGAGTGTATGCTATAGAGTGTATGGTGTAGAATGTATGGTATAGAGTGTAGGGTGTAGAGTGTATGGTATAGAGTGTAGGGTATAGAGTGTAGGGTATATAGTGTAGGGTATAGAGTGTATGTTATAGAGTGTAGGGTATAGAGTGTAGAGTGTAGGGTATAGAGTTTAGAGTGTAGGGTATAGAGTGTAGGGTATAGAGTGTAAGGTATAGAGTGTAGGGTATAGAGTGTAGGGTATAGAGTGTAGGGTAAAGAGTGTAGAGTGTAGGGTACAGAGTGCAGGGTGTAGAGTGTAGGGTATAGAGTGTAGAGTGTAGGGTGTAGAGTGTAGGGTGTAGAGTGTATTGTGTAGGGTATAGATGTAGGGTATAGAGTGTAGAGTGTAGGGTGTAGAGTGTAGGGTATAGAGTGTAGGGTATAGAGTGTAGGGTATAGAGTGTAGGGTGTAGGGATTAGAGTGTAGGGATTAGAGTGTAGGGTGTAGAGTGTAGGGTGTAGAGTGTAGGGTATAGAGTGTAGGGTATAGAGTGTAGGGTATAGAGTGTAGTGTGTAGGGATTAGAGTGTAGGGATTAGAGTGTAGGGTATAGAGTGTAGGGTATAGAGTGTAGGGTATAGAGTGTAGGGTATAGAGTGTAGGGTATAGAGTGTAGGGAATAGATTGTAGAGTGTAGGGTGTAGAATGTAAAGTGTAGGGTATAGAGTGTAAGGTATAGAGTGTAGTGTATAGAGTGTATGTTATAGAGTGTAGGGCATAGAGTGTAGAGTGTAGGGTATAGAGTGTAGGGTATAGAGTGTAGAGTGTAGGGTGTAGAGTGTAGGGTGTAGAGTGTAGGGTATAGAGTATAGAGTGTAGGGTGTAGGGTATAGAGTGTAGGGTATAGAGTGTAGGGTATAGAGTGTAGGGTGTAGGGATTAGAGTGTAGGGATTAGAGTGTAGGGATTAGAGTGTAGGGTGTAGAGTGTAGGGTGTAGAGTGTAGGGTATAGAGTGTAGGGTATAGAGTGTAGGGTATAGAGTGTAGAATGTAGGGAATAGAGTGTAGGGTATAGAGTGTAGGGTATAGAGTAGAGTGTAGAGTGTAGGCTATAGAGTGTAGGCTATAGAGTGTAGGCTATAGAGTGTAGGGTATAGAGTGTAGGGTATAGAGTGTAGGGTATAGAGTGTAAGGTGTAGGGTATAGAGTGTAGGGTATAGAGTGCAGGTTGTAGAGTGTAGGGTATAGAGTGTAGGATATAGAGAGTAGGGTATAAAGTGTAGAGTGTAGGGTATAGAGTGTATAGTGTAGGGTATAGAGTGTAGGGTATAGAGTGTAGGGTATAGAGTGTAGAGTGTAGGGTATAGAGTGTATGCTATAGAGTGTATGGTGTAGAGTGTATGGTATAGAGTGTAGGGTATAGAGTGTAGAGTGTATGGTATAGAGTGTATGGTATAGAGTGTAGGGAATAGAGAGTAGGGTATAGAGTGTAGGGTATAGAGTGTATGTTATAGCGTGTAGGGTATAGAGTGTAGAGTGTAGGGTATAGAGTTTAGAGTGTAGGGTATAGAGTGTAGGGTGTAGAGTGTAGGGTGTAGGGTATAGAGTGTAGGGTATAGAGTGTAGGGTATAGAGTGTTGGGTGTAGAGTGTAGGGTGTAGAGTGTAGGGTATAGAGTGTAGGGTATAGAGTGTAGGGTATAGAGTGTAGGGTGTAGGGATTAGAGTGTAGGGTGTAGAGTGTATGGTATAGAGTGTAGGGTATAGAGTGTAGGGTATAGAGTGTAGGGTATAAAGTGTATGTTATAGAGTGTAGGGTATAGAGTGTAGAGTGTAGGGTATAGAGTGTAGGGTATAGAGTGTAGGGTATAGAGTGTAGGGTATAGAGTGTAGGGTATAGAGTGTAGGGTGTAGAGTGCAGGGTGTAGAGTGTAGGGTATAGAGTGTAGGGTAAAGAGTGTAGGGTATAGAGTGTAGGGTATAGAGTGTAGGGTGTAGAGTGTAGGGTGTAGAGTGTAGGGTATAGAGTGTAGGGTATAGAGTGTAGAGTGTATGGTATAGAGTGTATGGTATAGAGTGTAGGGTATAGAGTGTAGGGTATAGAGTGTAGGGTATAGAGTGTATGTTATAGAGTGTAGGGTATAGAGTGTAGAGTGTAGGGTATAGAGTTTAGAGTGTAGGGTATAGAGTGTAGGGTGTAGAGTGTAGGGTGTAGGGTATAGAGTGTAGGGTATAGAGTGTAGGGTGTAGAGTGTAGAGTGTAGGGTGTAGAGTGTAGGGTATAGAGTGTAGGGTATAGAGTGTAGGGTATAGAGTGGCGGGTGTAGGGATTAGAGTGTAGGGTGTAGAGTGTATGGTATAGAGTGTAGGGTATAGAGTGTAGGGTATAGAGTGTAGGGTATAAAGTGTATGTTATAGAGTGTAGGGTATAGAGTGTAGAGTGTAGGGTATAGAGTGTAGGGTATAGAGTGTAGGGTATAGAGTGTAGGGTATAGAGTGTAGGGTATAGGGTGTAGGGTATAGAGTGTAGGGTTTAGAGTGTAGGGTAAAGAGTGTAGAGTGTAGGGTATAGAGTGTAGGGTACAGAGTGTAGGGTGTAGAGTGTAGGGTGTAGAGTGTAGGGTGTAGAGTGTAGCGTATAGAGTGTAGGGTATAGAGTGTAGGGTATAGAGTGTAGGGTATAGAGTGTAGGGTGTAGAGTGTAGGGTGTAGAGTGTAGGGTATAGAATGTAGGGTAAAGAGTGTAGGGTATAGAGTGTAGGGTATAGAGTGTAGGGTGTAGAGTGTAGGGTGTAGAGTGTAGGGTATAGAGTGTAGGGAGTAGAGTGTAGGGTATAGAGTGTAGAGTGTAGGGTATAGAGTGTAGAGTGTAGGGAGTAGAGTGTAGAGTTTAGGGTATAGAGTGTAGAGTGTAGGGTGTAGAGTGTAGGGTATAGAGTGTAGAGTGTAGGGTATAGAGTGTAGGGTGTAGGGTATAGAGTGTGGCGTATAGAGTATAGGGTGTAGAGTGTAGGGTATAGAGTGTAGGGTGTAGGGTATAGAGTGTAGAGTGTAGGGTATAGAGTGTAGGGTATAGAGTGTAGGGTATAGAGTGTAGGGTATAGAGTGTAGGGAATAGAGTGTAGGGTGTAAGGTGTAGAGTGTAGGGTATAGAGAGTAGGGTATATACTGTAGGGTATGGAGTGTAGGTTATAGAGTGTAGGGTATAGAGTGTAGGGTATAGAGTGTAGGGTATAGAGTGTAGGGTATAGAGTGTAGGGTATAGAGTGTAGGGTATAGGGTATAGAGTGTAAGGTGTAGAGTGTAGGGTGTAGAGTGTAGGGTATAGAGTGTAGGGTATAGAGTGTAGGGAGTAGGGTATAGAGTGTAGGGTATAGAGTGTAGGGTATAGAGTGTAGGGTATAGAGTGTAGAGTGTAGAGTGTATGGTATAGAGTGTAGAGTGTAGGGTATAGAGTGTAGGGTATAGACTGTAGGGTATAGAGTGTGGCAAATAGATTGTAGGGTATAGAGTGTAGAGTGTAGGGTATAGAGTGTACGGTATAGAGTGTAGGGTATAGAGTGTAGGGTATAGAGTGTAGAGTGTAGGGTATAGAATGTAGGGTATAGAGTGTAGGGTATAGAGTGTAGGGAATAGAGTGTAGAGTGTAAGGTATAGAGTGTAGAGTGTAAGGTATAGAGTGTAGAGTGTAGGGTATAGACTGTAGGGTGTAGAGTGTAGGGAGTAGAGTGTAGGGTATAGAGTGTAGAGTGTAGGGTATAGAGTGCAGGGTATAGAGTGTAGGGTATAGAGTGTAGAGTGTAGGCTATAGAGTGTAGGGTATAGAGTGTAGAGTGTAGGGTATAGAGTGTAGGGTATAGAGTGTAGGGTATAGAGTGTAAGGTGTAGAGTGTAGGGTGTAGAGTGTAGGGTATAGAGTGTAGGGTATAGAGTGTATGGTATAGAGTGTATGGTATAGAGTGTAGGGTATAGAGTGTATGGTATAGAGTGTAGGGTATAGAGTGCAGAGTGTAGGGATTAGAGTGTAGGGTATAGAGTGTAGGCTATAGAGTGTAGGGTATAGAGTGTAGAGTGTAGGGTATAGAGTGTAGGGTGTAGAGTGTAGGGTGTAGGGTATAGAGTGTAGGGTATAGAGTGTAGGGTATAGAGTGTAAGGTGTAGAGTGTAGAGTGTAGGGTGTAGAGTGTAGGGTGTAGAGTGTAGGGTATAGAGTGTAGGGTATAGAGTGTAGGGTATAGAGTGTAGGGTATAAAGCGTAGAGTGTAGGGTATAGAGTGTATAGTGTAGGGTATAGAGTGTAGGGTATAGAGTGTAGGGTATAGAGTGTAGGGTATAGGGTATAGAGTGTAGGGTGTAGAGTGTAGGGTGTAGGGTGTAGAGTGTATGGTATAGAGTGTAGGGTTTAGAGTGTAGGAATTAGAGTGTAGGGTATAGAGTGTAGGGTATAGAGTGTAGGGTATAGAGTGTAGAGTGTAGGGTATAGAGGGTAGAGTGTAGGGGATAGAATGTAGGGTATAGAGTGTGGGGTATAAAGTGTAGAGTGTAGGGTATGGAGTGTAGGGTATAGAGTGTATGGTATAGAGTGTAGGGTATAAAGTGTAGAGTGTAGGGTATAGAGTGTAGGGTATAGAGTGTAGAGTGTAGGGTAAAGAGTGTTGGGTATAGAGTGTAGGGCATAGAGTGTAGAGTGTAGGGTATAGAGTGTAGGGTATAGAGTGCAGGTTGTAGAGTGTAGGGTATACAGTGTATGGTATAGAGTGTAGGGTATAAAGTGTAGAGTGTAGTGTATAGAGTGTAGGGTATAGAGTGTAGGGTATAGAGTGTAGGGTATAGAGTGTAGGCTATAGAGTGTAGAGTGTAGGGTGTAGAGTGTAGGGTATAGAGTGTAGGGTATAGAGTGTAGGGTATAGAGTGTGGAGTAGAGAGTGTAGGGTATAGAGTGTAGGGTATAGAATGTAGAGTGTAGAGTGTAGGGTGTAGAGTGCAAAGTGTAGGGTATAGAGTGTAAGGTATAGAGTGTAGTGTATAGAGTGTATGTTATAGAGTGTAGGGTATAGAGTGTAGAGTTTAGGGTATAGAGTGTAGTGTATAGAGTGTATGGTATAGAGTGTAGGCTATAGAGTGTAGAGTGTAGGGTGTAGAGTGTAGGAATTAGAGTGTAGGGTATAGAGTGTAGGGTATAGAGTGTAGGGTATAGAGTGTAGAGTGTAGGGTATAGAGTGTAGAGTGTAGGGGATAGAATGTAGGGTATAGAGTGTGGGGTATAAAGTGTAGAGTGTAGGGTATGGAGTGTAGGGTATAGAGTGTATGGTATAGAGTGTAGGGTATAAAGTGTAGAGTGTAGGGTATAGAGTGTAGGGTATAGAGTGTAGAGTGTAGGGTAAAGAGTGTAGGGTATAGAGTGTAGGGTATAGAGTGTAGAGTGTAGGGTATAGAGTGTAGGGTATAGAGTGCAGGTTGTAGAGTGTAGGGTATACAGTGTATGGTATAGAGTGTAGGGTATAAAGTGTAGAGTGTAGTGTATAGAGTGTAGGGTATAGAGTGTAGGGTATAGAGTGTAGGGTATAGAGTGTAGGCTATAGAGTGTAGAGTGTAGGGTGTAGAGTGTAGGGTATAGAGTGTAGGGTATAGAGTGTAGGGTATAGAGTGTGGAGTAGAGAGTGTAGGGTATAGAGTGTAGGGTATAGAATGTAGAGTGTAGAGTGTAGGGTGCAGAGTGCAAAGTGTAGGGTATAGAGTGTAAGGTATAGAGTGTAGTGTATAGAGTGTATGTTATAGAGTGTAGGGTATAGAGTGTAGAGTTTAGGGTATAGAGTGTAGGGTATAGAGTGTAGGGTATAGAGTGTAGGCTATAGAGTGTAGAGTGTAGGGTGTAGAGTGTAGGGTATAGAGTGTAGGGTATAGAGTGTAGGGTATAGAGTGTGGAGTAGAGAGTGTAGGGTATAGAGTGTAGGGTATAGAATGTAGAGTGTAGAGTGTAGGGTGTAGAGTGCAAAGTGTAGGGTATAGAGTGTAAGGTATGGAGTGTAGTG